>NC_065955.1:3023095-3327619 GCF_021464435.1 Cataglyphis hispanica | reverse complement strand
CTCTCTCTCTCTCTATTCTTTACCCCACCGGCTTTCGGTCCAGTTAGTCGATGCCAAACGCCAGCACCGTGTTCCGATGATTTGTTACACGTTTCATCACGGAAATTTACGAGCTTTTTCGCGTCTATGTCTGTGTACGTACCATGTAAAGTATATAATACATACGATCATTTATACTCGTTATATATGTTTGTAAATCTCAAAAAATACTTTTACCTTTAAAACATTCCGCCATTTATAAACGCCTAACGATTTCATTAAGGAATTTTCACTTGTAAACATTACATTCTTATTAATTTCAACCTCTCTAGAAGCCACTTTACAGTGCGTTATTTTAAACACAAATGTTTGTTCTGCATGTGGAAATGGCAACGAGCCAGATAGCGTTTTGCGATATTTTCCAGCGGTAAAGTGCGATGAGACATTTTCCGCCAACAGAGAGTGTACATTTAGATAAAGCTTTTTCATCGTTTAACTGTACTTCCACGTTATGATATATTATCATATTTTTCTATATGTCTGAATTATGTCCAGTATTATATATAATAATTAGTTATTGAAAAGAAATTTTTAACAAATGACGTATTAACGACACACGTATTTTATATAGAAAGAAAAAGAGAGATTTTATATACAGAAAGATTTTGTTGTATGATAAGAAACGCAGGCACATAATATGTAATAACTGAAAATATGCGCGACACGTTTTGTGCGTAGAATATCCGGTAGAATATTGTGTACAATATGTCAACCTGGCAGACATTAAAAATTAGTTTGCAAGACATGCATCTAGCGCAGTTGGCAGTATATTTTTTCACCGGTTTATTTCTTCAACGTTAAACATCAACATGCGCACGCCACGCTCAGCAGCAATTCGCCAGAGCAAACTGCTACTACGTGAAAATCACTTTATTGCAGCGAAACGTGCATCTCCCCTAAAATACAATATGGACCAAATTCATTCCCCGACGCGCGCGTGTTAAATTTTTATCCGGCCTTTATTGAATTCTGCTCGTTATCGCAACGTCCACATCCTGCTTTACGTTTTCCGCTTTTGTCCGCAATTAATTATTTATTAATCATCCTTCCATTAACGATTTATTTGTTGAACATAAAACATCGGTAAGCCTGTGGAATTGCCGACTGTGCCTTTCGAGTCCCGCAAAGTTCAACGCGAAACGAGGAAAGTTCGGTCATAACTGAATACTGAAAAACGCTATAAATATTCCGCAGTGACATCCTATTCTTTTCTCGAATGTTTTTTTTTTTTTTCCAAGACGCACCATAGCGAACTGTAGCGCGACGAATCTCACTTTACTCTTCGCTCATAACAGTTCTGCTTAGTTCAGTGCTGTAAAACTTTGAACTATTTCAGAGACTTAATACGAGGCTCGAATACTCCCTTGAATATGACGATATATATATATATATATATATATATATGTAAAATAGAGATCGCGCTTTCGAAAAGCGCTAAATTGAGTCTAAGCCTTCTTTCATGCAGCTGTTATATTATAACATGACTCTTCCTTGATGCAGAAGTTTCGCGAGCGATTTCCGAGACGGATTTGCGAGAATTCGAGAACTTGTCTAGTGTGTAGCAGAAATTATTCGCATCGCGACTAAAGCAACGAGATTTCCATTCTATATACGTATAATTATATGCAATTTATCTACAAGATATAAAATATAGTAATAGATACGCAATTATGTAATTACTTTTCAATGCTATTTCATCAGAGTTCATTAGTTTTATCAGCAACTGTACACACACTTAAAAAATGTATTGTAACTTTCTAAATTAACATTATATATTTATTTAATATTTTTATTGTAATCGATAAAAACAAGCTTATTTAGAAAAATAAGATTGATGTAAATTATTCTTGCAAAGCTATTCTATTTTACGGATAAAATATTTGATACTCGATATATTTTCACATTCACGAGTAATCATTCTTAACATTTTTCAACATTGTAAGTTAACACATGATCAGATATTTTATGAGAGTATTCTCTTTTTTTCTTGTACTTATAATATTATTACCCCAGATATCTGTCAAGTAAAATTGCTTTTAAAATGAAATCGCAAGCTACATCCATTTGATATACTTTTTTATATACTCAATTTATCATATCCTAAAGGATAACATTACATAACTTTTTTTCTTTTAAATAAAATATAATTTTTCAATATTTAATATATAAACTCATAATCCAAATAAAACGTGAGCCGGTGCAAATAGATATTCCTTCCGGCAATGCCGAAAATGGAAACGGCCCCGACTTCCATTAGCTTCCACCGACACGAGGGCCTCTAATAAACACCGTAATCCTCCATTTCCTCGGCTTGCGTGCTTCCGCCGCCTGAGCATGTCTCGCGGGATCCTTCTTGCGTAATCCAGCAGTGGAAGGCGCCGCCAAGCAAGGCCGGCAAGAACACGAGCACGGCGCGGTGGAGCGGGCATTTCCGAGCAAAACACCCGGTTCGGCAATTTGTCAGAGGGTGATTAATTGGCGAGCCGCCACCGCCGCTCGCTCTCTCGTACCGACCTTCCAACTGGCTGGCGACGAAGGCGGCACTGGTACTGCCGCACTGCTTGGAATTTATGCAGCGAATTCTCGTCGGATAGATACTGCCGCCCATCACATGGATGCTTCGACTGCAGCAAAATCCACCAGACAATGCAGTTTCTGATTGTGGGTAAAAAGAGCAACCGCACATGTCGCACATATCCGGTATAATAATCATATATCAGCGCGCGTAAGAGAATAACGATATCCGTTTCGATTCTGGCGGTGCTGATAACGTAAAAAATTTACTGAATAAGAATAT
The DNA here is from genome assembly GCF_021464435.1 of Cataglyphis hispanica. Classification (NCBI taxonomy): domain Eukaryota; kingdom Metazoa; phylum Arthropoda; class Insecta; order Hymenoptera; family Formicidae; genus Cataglyphis; species Cataglyphis hispanica. The sequence goes on along the minus strand of NC_065955.1, from coordinate 3,324,783 downwards.
ATATCAAGTAATTATATGTAATTGTAAAATCGTAACTTTTCAAACGCTTTATTTGTACAACGAATTTTGATTTTATTTGCTTTCGTCGATCATATAATATAAACCAAGTATAAAATTGCATAGAATTGAAATTATGAAATTTTTTAGAAAAGATACTGTTACCAATTATAGAAGTATATAAGTATTCACAAATTGTATTGCAGTCATAAAAAAAATATAAGATTGCAATATCATTTATTCATACTGGCAGTATTTTATATATTTTATCTCTATTATTTCGTCTTATTTTATATACTGTCGTTCGAAAAATTTTCCTTTCGAACAATAATATGTTTATGCTAAAACTGATAATCTAGATATACGTAATGCAGAGAAAGATTGCGCCGAGTCGAAGAGAAAAACTGTGTGCCCTACAAAACAAGTAGTGAACAAGCTGGACAGCGGTGAATTGTGATCATGGCCAGAGAATGCCTCAAGGACTCTCTGTGAGTGGGTGTTCCGAGTGTCGCCCATACATTTCGTGAGGGTGTACGGGGATGTAACGAGATGTCGTAACTCGCATCGCTCGGGCCAACTTCGGCTGCCATTGTGGTTGGAAAATTTAACGTTAACCGTTAAGTAAAGATGTTGGATTTGTGGAGTATCGAATTTTTAGCCTTATAATCGAAATAAAAAAATCTGCATTCTTTTATCTAATTATATTAATATCGTAAATATATATTTTATTCAAAGTTATTTTTTATTTTAAGTTTATTTTAAATATTCGCCTTCACTTTTCGATAGTATTTTTTACGATTATGGAATAGAAAATTGCAAAAGATCGATTATTCAGGTCCTACTCTTAAAATAATGTCGAAGAAAAGTTTCCGCGGGCAATATCGCACGACACACACACAACTGGATTTCTCTTTTTTATCTAAAACAGCAGGCAGTTTCTCACGTAAACTGTTAGCAAAATTAAATGCATTCCACTCTTCTGGAAAGTGGTTCACACGAGAGAGAGCAGCAATTTTTCAGAGTACACAACATCGCGGAATAAAAATATATTTCCAAAACGTATCATATGCAAGAATATTCTTTTTATCGCGAAAACTCGACGAAAGCTCTTGTTACATTTTTTCAAGAAGATAACCATTTCTGCATTTCGTCGTTACGAAATTACTCACAAATCCGCCTTCGCTTCGTGGCAGTAAAGTACCACGATAAGCTGTAAGTCAGATGGTTTTATCGCGGATAGTAAAAGATACGAAGAACGCCCGAGAGAGAAAGTTTATCTACGTAAGTTTACTACGGGAGCTTAGCCCATCGCCCGATTTAGTTTGACAATGGAATTTACAGGATGATGCATTTAAACGACGAATGCACGAGTGCGCGCGATATCGCGAGTTAATTGACATAATTATTTATAAACGTAATACTGTTTGCAAATAAACTGAAAGAAAAATCCCCGTAGATATTTACTGTCATCTGAATGTCAGATGAAATGAGGACATATAATTCTACACGGCTAAATGTAATGTAATACTCGTCGATTTGTTTAATCCTACTGATCATAATCTGAAGACTCTCTTTTCGTGAAGCTGCGATTGTACGTTGCGACAAGGAGACCTAATTTACGATATAAATTATATTAATAAAACTTACATATCGTGCGATACTAGAAAATCAAAATTAAAAAAAAACAATAGTAGAGTAACTTTAAATCTGTGCGCATTAAGAGAACTTAGATTTAATGAATTCGCGTATGAACATGAACAGGTTGAAGGATACAGCCGGATACGGTACTTGTTGGACAAGAACCCAACGATAACGAAGCAACAGGGAGTACGTACAACGTCACTCTCGCTGGGAGTAATTTGCGAATATTTTACGACTCCCCAAAGCCATAAACGCAGCCGAGCGTGTATATTTGCATCGTGCCTGCCGCGGATATTAGCTCCCGGTACCGTGTATGCCCCGCGAGGTCAAAAGAGATAGCCGGGTGATGAATGTTCCGTCAGCAACGAGGCGGTTTGCTAACCTTTGCGAGAAGGGACGCAATAGTCGTCGTGGCCTCATCTACTGCCACCGCCTCACAGATTGCGTCTTAAATCATTTGGCGGGACGACGGATCACCGGAGATCTCCCGTCTCGGACGATTCGTCCCTTCATTCGTTTGCTGACACGTTGATAACGACGAGAAACCGCGCAAATTTCATCAGTGAAGACTTTCCCGAGAATTATAAATAGCGAAAAATTTCAAAGATTCAAATATCGCAGCTCGAATGACAGAAAGAGATGGACTGAATCTAAATACATTAATGCATGTACAAAAAATAAAAATGCATGGATATATAAATAAAGATTAATTAAATTACAATGAGTGATATTATACATATACATACATCGCTTCTAAGCTTCTTTTGTGCAGAATTTTCTATGTGCATGATTATAAACAATTCCAAAAATTTTACATTATACATAAAATTTTCTTTTAATCAGAAATGCTATATATTTAAGTTTTAATATGTGAGCATTTGAAAAAAATATGAATAATAAAATTCAAATTATCGATTACAAAAAGATCAAAGACATAATTGTAAACTTTGATTTTTGATGCTGATTTTTGCAGCTTGCTTGATTATTACGTGGTAATTATATGGATATCAGCGTTTTAATCTAATAAAACAAGACGTTTTGCAATTAAAATATATTTATTTTAACAGGACATTATTGCAGTCTATGATATCTTGATTTCTCGGCGTATCGTTATGTCTTGTTAATTCATGTAATCTAAAATATATTTGATACTAAAATAACATTATATCTCAAGGGATCTTTCCTCTATTTGCTTTCAAATATTATATCTGAGAGAATTCTGTACGAGATATATGTTTGCAAATCCCGACTCAGACTTATTAATCCTTAGATTGATAGACACTCTGAAATGCGTGTCCTATGGTAATGATAAATGCGATTTTTTCCTACTTCGCGCGTCATATAGGAAAACAAGAAGCAAGTTCGATAACGTCACTGTGCAAAACACGTGCGAGTGACACGCGCGTCGTTATCCCGTGGAGATCAAATTAAATGCAACGAACATCGCCGGAGTCTCTTGGTATTATTGCCGACGTTATCTTATCGTCAAAAGCAAAAGAGAAACGAGACGCGGACGACCTTTCGGCTCTTACGGGCTGACGCGATAAGAAATAACGGGCTCTTCGTTAGGAAGGATTGTAGTGACGGTTGGGTTGAGAAGACGTGGGAGTCAGATAGATAAGCACGGCAGTCGTAATTGGGGATATACGTGGATGATACTGTTTTTCGGTAGTCCGCTCGAGTTTCTCCTCGCAATAATAAGTATCGAGCAAGATTCGTTCTTTTCGCTAGTGTGGAAACAAAAAAAAAATAATAATCGGGAAGATGAATAGTGCGCATAACATTAATCGCGGTAATTTTTGCGGTAATTTAATCGGGAACCATATGTTTTTTTTAATATGCGCGATATCTTCGAATAATTGAATAACAAATGTATTTCTATACAAATAAAACTGAATGTGGAAACCATACAGAGTTAAATAAATTACTTTTGAAATAACACGTATCTCTCTTTTATTAGCGTGGCGATTTTATTCCATCGATTGAACAATTTTTGCCATATTTACCATCACACCATTGCACGAAACATATTGTATAATAAAAAGTTACGTAAAATAGCTTGTACTATTACAAAATTTGAATTGCAAAGTGAGAAACACGGCTTTGTATCCGATATTTCTATGACGTTATCGAGCACTTTTATAAAACTTGAAATGCAACATGAATATTGTAAAATGCTTTTCGATAACTGGGACAACAACAAATTTTTGTTGCGCAAATGAATGGATCGAGATCAAACAATGCATTAATATGAAATCGTCAGCCGCAACGCATGCATTTTTAGAACAGATCGAAGAGTCCGGTAATGCTTTCCAGTCTGGACTTCCTTCCATTTATCGGAAACGGAAATGGGTTTCAATGCAGGCGACGTTGCCGCTATAAATTCCCTTTGTCGCCGAGAAGAGAGAACATTGCGAACGATGGGATCTTCGCGTTTGGAGAAAAATCGTCGTAATCCCACGATTAGGTAATCCGTTTTTAAATCGCGCCATCTTTCCGCGCGTCTGTCTACAATCTACGGTGCTGAAATAATTACGATTTGAAATCCGTGCAGCTACCCAGTTTAAAGGGATCTGCGGGACTTGCCGAGCAGTAAAGTAATGCCCCATCTGTCTTGATAGCGTCCGGGCGCTGTGAAATGTCAAGCTGCCTGGCGGAAAAACGAAAAGCACCTTTGCGTCCAGCTGTCTGTCTAGCAGCAGCTTTGTGCGTGAGACCAGCTTAAAATATCTACCCCGCTCGCTCAAAGCACGAGAGAGTTGGAGAAAAGTTCTCGCATTCTTCAGAGCTCTGAGCAATCCCTCCTCCTGCCCTTAATCGCGTTCGCTACCGTAGACGAAAAATTGCAACTAAAAATTCTCGATGGAACCCGCGAGAAAGTTTTCTCTGCTGGAAATTGTATCGCGAATTCCGTGAAAATGAAAAGTTTAAAACGATATTACAGGCATTTCTTTATCCTATATACGCGTGTTTGATCTCACTTGCATTAATAGAATTACAAACAATATTTTGAGTGATTTGTTTGCGAAAACGATATTTCAATATTTGAACAAGAAACTGCATAACAAAAAATAATCTGCAAAAAAGTATTTTTGTACATACTCGAGTTTAGAATTAGCGAAATGTGAGAAATGCATTCGTTCGCGCAATACCGTTTGCGGAGACTTTAGCCTTTGGCGTCCGGCCTTTGGAAAATTAAATTACTTACTGTCCGATATTGTTTACCGATACTTAAATCGACCGACACGACGAGTACCGACAGTTTAATCTCTCCACCCCCCCGCGTCCCCGCTCACCGTTTCGCGGAGAAGAAAGATCGGAAGAACGAAAGCGAGCGACCTTTATCAATTTCAGCGTTTCCCGCGGGAAATCGCGTTCGTTCGGCAAAGAAGAGAACCCGGGGCGGATACCGTGGAAGAGGGGAAGGATATTCGCGACGAACGGCGGTGCAGAGAATTTTCCATTACAGCGAATGCAAGTACCTATCCTTATCATAGCGGTGCATATTCCACCGGCGACGACGACGACGAAGACGACGGCGGCGGCAACGTCGACGACTATCTCTCGCGAAGTAATGGAAAACAAACAGGGAAAATATCGTCCGTTTACAACACGGTAATATTCCATGCCTGGCACGCTCCTTAAAGCCGGATTTGCGGATATTCGTGGGGCGTGGCAAAGAGCGTAGAAAAGAGTGTATTTATTAAACTCGTTCCTGCGCGTATCATCCGGACTATGAAGTAGCATAAATTTAAAGTATAATCTCTAACTCGCTCATCTCTTTATTTGTAGAATAATTTTCAAGTATATTTATATTGAGAGAGAAAAAAAATATCCTCTTTCTGTATCTTTCAAAATTGACCGTAAAACTTTCATATTTTACGTAAAAGTTGCTCAAAATATTAGTTACATTGCACGATAATGTTCTATTAACTGTAATTAGGATTATTTATCATAAATGTGCTATTTTGGGAAGCAATAGCATACTTGTCAATTTGCTTGAATTTAATTGTAAAACTAGCGACGAGTAACTGATTAACAATGTGTATGTGAAGTTTTGACAGTTAGCGGCAGAGCAATTACTATTACGAAGAACAACGGCATTGTTTCGCACGATAATGACCCTCGTTTAATGCGCCATTAAAAGTTGTTAACTGTTGTTTCGGACAAACGTCATGTTACATAGATAGATGCGTAGTTCGACGTTGTTGCGTCAATTTATCGTTTTCCGATCTCGAAAAACATTATGCAAGGGGTAATTAAATGCTCTTCAATTCGATGATTTCTTTCTCACACATTTTTTAAAATTTTAACTGTCTAAAGTTAAATAATTTAACCCGAGATTCAAATTGTTCAAAAAGCAAAATTTTATTGCGTCTTGTTTGTTACTTTCGTTTTTAACCCTTTCGCTACGGCGGGCCTTGCCGCGGAGTGCCTCGTCTAGAACGGAGCGCCGTGCCGAAAGTGGGAACATTAAGCGCGCGCAGTCTTTAGCATTCGGGGCCAAGACTTTTTCTCAAAAACGAAATGTAGACGAAATACATAGATCGGGAGCATAGTAACGGGTGCATAAAGCTGCCACAATGTCTATTGCGAAAACCTAAAGTTTCAAAACTACAACTATTTTGTGAAGTCATTTTCGTACGAATTGTAAAAATCGCCCGCTACCCGATGAGAGTTCGGTGGCAAAGTACCCGCGCAAGATGTGTTAACATTTGGTTCCATTTTCGAGCGGGTGACTAAAGTCACCCGTCGGGTATGCGTGTCAGTCTCGTGGCGGGTGACTATAGTCACCCGTAGTAGCGAAAGGGTTAAAATTGGTCGAGAAAAGAAGTCTCCATTTACGAATGAAATATTTGAGCATTATTATTATTATCACATGTACCAAATGTATGAACAAATTAATATGTAAACATTTTGCATAATAAGTATTTAGCACTCCAATGCATCCAGTAATTACAATTGGGAATATAAAATATTTTTCAATGTTACTCAGAAATCATTTTCAATCAGCTAGATTTTGCGTTTAGTAAATTTTAATTATCAGCGATTATTGCGATAATAAAGCATCCGACATTATAAGATATTAAATTATGAAATATTCGATAAACCCATAATTGGCATTTTTATTTCCCGAGTCAGTTGCTATTTCAAATTCAAGTGATAAAAAAAATTATTCTTGCTTCAATTTTTAAAATATCAGCTTGTTTCTTGATAGTAGTTTATTGATAGTATTTTACATATATTAATTTGAAATAAATTCAGATAATCGTGCATGTGAAATTTAAAAAAAAAATATATTTAAATAAAATTTCTAAAAATAAATTAAATAATTTTTTATAATCGCCAAATGTACTTGTCTAGATAAGATATAATATAAATGTTATTTGAATTGCATAGGATTAATTGGTTGCTGAGGAAACAAGGTATAAGTGAAATATATGAAAATAGAACACAATCTCGATCTTCCATCGCGCATGACGGGTTAATCCAATCGAAGCACCGATGTATGCAATAATGTTTACTTGATCGGATACTACATATTAGAAAGCGTGTACATATATAGTATGGGAGAAGTGTACATACTGTACGCGTGTCGACACTCCCCGCCTATCATGTAGCTTATTGCATACACGAAGAGAGAGGCGGCGGGTGATACTTCGTTCGATGGCACGAAACATTGTTATCCGCGATATAATCCGCTTTTGCCAATTTATATAACAGCGTAAGTAAACTCATATATATAGCTTTGCTTTTTTTTATTATGTATGAAAAAGAGAATTTTTATTTAAATTTCAATTTTTAAATATCAAAAAATAACGAGGACACGGTAGAAACGCTTTTAAATTTTTTAAATTTTACTCAACAACATTCGTGTAGAAAGAAAATATGGTGTTATATAGGGTGTTCATTCGTTCGTAATATCGCATGTTTTTCTATGCGTATCCGAAGAGCGTTGTGTTAGAACGTTTAACGCCGTTTTATACGACGTCGCGCGTGATATGCGGCTCGTTTACGACGCTCCCCCAAGGAGACAAGAATTTCACGGGACGCTTTTCACACATACATGTACGTGCTTCCACGTCCACGCGTTGAAATAAACGCGAGGAATGCGCTATATAAACGTCACGTCGTCGTTTGTGCTATGCGTTCAAAAGGAAGCCGAAAGTGCGCGGGTGATGATGATGATGATGATAACAAAACCGAAATCTCATATTTATCGTGTTGCTATGTCAATTTGCGTTAATATTCTTCACGATGTTATTCAAACGAGATTATCTTTAAATTATCTTTGATTAATTGTACAAAATATATGCTCTTAAATGCAAGTTGCGTATTTTATTAATTTAACGGAAATTGTTGCTACAATTCAAAAATAAAAATGTATGATTATTCATATATATTTCAATATTTGATTAAGTTTATGAAATTGAATTGATCACATTTTGAGAAATAATCTTAATTAATAATTAAATAGTAAAATCTATCAATGTATATAACAATTTAGTTTTTCATTGATATATCTGTGCGCGTTTTATACAAATACAATTATATTTTAAAAAGTAAAAATATAAAAAAAGAATAAAAATATATTGGCAAGTATATATAAATACATAGTAATTAAAAATGTCTCTAAAAAGAAATTTAAAAAAATATTAATTAATATACTACGCATATGCATTTAAGTTTTAATAATACTTTAAAATAAATTTTAATTTTAAAATATAATACTCTTGATAACAAAAATGTTCATTTTTCTTATTATAGAAAAATATTTCTTTGTTACAAAGAGGTATTTTCTCTTGTAGAGAAGAGAGATCCTCAAATATAATAATAACGCATCGCTATTAAAATATCATATTTGTCATTTGATACGTTCTTTTTTCGAGAAGATTTTAATTACACAAATTTTAATAAACATAAAAAAATAGTGACAATAGCGCGTAAAATCTCTGCAAACAACAGAGGCTGTTATTTATTTTATTTATTTACAGAATAACAATCACAAATGTTTTCATCGTAGCGACATTATATTAAAAGTCGAGTTAAAAACTGAGGCGTACGAGGTACATTATTGTATCTCTTAAGTGCAATCGCTATACCGACTAAATGTCACGTCGATTGTTCGTCACTATAATACCGTCGATATGACGTAGCAACGTTGCATCCGACGTTGCGGGTGGAGGGTTCGCAATTAGCAATTAAAATTGACGATTTGACCTATTGATTGGACCCGCGTGATATCCTACGACGGTCAATCGATTCGCCGATCACAATTACCGGTGCTAATTACGCGATAGTACTGCGCCAGGTATGATTAGCCTTCATCGTGACGAATTATGTCTAGACTCTCTATCTCAATTTTTCTATCTCGTCAATACCATCTCGCGTTATTCCCCGGAGTAAACAGACGAACAAGCGTAGAGATCTCTTTCCGCGACGTCAAACACATGTCATCTCATCGAAATTATCGATTTTCATGCGTCTACCTGATTGAGATACGTCACGTGACTAACGAGCAATCTGATACGCGCGTATGTAAAAATGGTAAGTAATAGCCGAATTATAGCCGGGCTAATACGGGCGCATAACAGACATTACAACCGTACTCACGTCATTCTGGGCGAAGGTCGGCGTGATTGGCCCATCGCTGGCTTCCCATTTATCCGCGATGCGGATCGTCTCCGCAGTCTTCTGCTGCACCGATTTAGACTCGTCGAGCAGCGTCAGCTCATAAAACTCCTGGATATCTGCAACAGTCGAGGGAAAAGGAAAAGACGTATTACCATCTGCCAGAGCGTACGCGTTCGGAGATAAAATCTCGGCGGACCGTATGACCGGTTTCCCGGTCGGCAGCGAGGAATTTCATTTCGTTTCCATCTACACTCTAGATCTTCGCACGCTACGTACAAATGCCGTGTGATAAATTGACACTCCTCGACTGGGGATTTGATTTGTTCCGCGTGTATCGTGTATATCGAGACAAACCTTAAAAAGAAATATAACAGGGCTAATGGAAAACAATTGATTGAATATCATACCGTATAATAAGAAAAAAGTGTAGTAAAACTTGTTAGTATTTAATTGATGTATTGCCATCGAAACGAAATACACGTTGCATGGGAGGTCGGAAGACGAGCGAACTACAGGTTTTCGCACGTCCGCCGAAGATCTTAACGACCGACGCGAATCTCGAGACGTGAATGTGAGAGCTTCCCGCGCGATAAGGCGGTCACATAATTTTCAATAGTTCCTCTACTCTCGCGTAACTCGAGTGGACCCTCGAGCAGCGCGCCTCGCGCGACGTTGCACTCTCGAATATATATTACCGGCACCAGAGAGGATACGTCGGACGCAGGTCGTCGTCTGGGTCGAAGGAGCCCGTAACTCTCCTTGCCACACAGGATGCTCGCTCACGGCGAATGGGATAAGACTGGCTCGTGACAACACGAGGTTCGGGAAACGTAAAACATTGAACATTATCTGAATTAAAAGCATGTATTATTTGGAGACTTTCAAAAACTTAATTTTTTTATCATGATCCGCATTTTTCTTGCGTACTTTGATACGTAGACAATGAAAAAACTTCAAGAATTGCGGAATATATAGGTAAAAAGATATATAGGTATACATGGATTTATTTACCAAGAGACAGATGCGCACGCACATAAGATATCTAATAAAAATATTCTCTCTCTTGGATGTCTAATATTACCGATTCTTTTAGTCGTATTTTAATTAAAATATTCTCAGAGGAAAATCGATATCTTTTCTTGTCAGGAAGACAGTTATACGAATAATTGTTCGAAAAATGTTAATATCGCAAACTTTTACATCTTAAATCTCTTTTGTTTGTACCAAGAAGATCGGAAATTGCATAGATTTGCACAGAAGCTTCAATCTTTCTCTTAAGAAAAATGCCAGAGCTACATCTATGCGGTTTAATTTCTTCCCCGCAGACTGTATAATATTTTCAAGAGTTAAAATAAGCTTCAGCGTAATCTGTAATTTTCTACGTTTATTGTGACGAGCATTACTCTCCATTTCTTTGCTGGCCGCACGAGTGTCTTGCGCGTGTAGTAGTCGTTAATGAATTGAAATTATGGTTAGTGCTTTGAGGCATTGCCCCCGAGAGCATCGCGTATTAATTGCTCCCGCGTGAGCAATTCCTAAAGGTAATTTCCAAGTTACATCATTACAGCACCTGTGTATTTCGCGCAATACCGAGCTCTCTGTAATTGCGCTCGTTAGTCGGTCAAGCGATCTAAGTTTCTCCGTTCTTTTCGCCAAGATAATACGGTTGCTTCTACTCTCTCTCTTAAAAAAAGAAGAAGAAAAGAAATACTGACATCCTTGCCACTTCTAATAAATGATCAAAGCAATAAGTATGATACAATAAATAATAAGAAAAAAAAAATTCTTGTACAGCTTTACGACGCAATTCCCATTATTTTATATTTTTTTATATCTATTATCGATAGAAAAATCTTACAACAATTATTGTTCGAATTATGTGATTAGTTTGCTACGGTATTGGTAGCATTTTCGATAAAATCTGCAATTATTGAAATTATATCAAAAACTGATGAAAAATTAATATTTTATTTTTAAATGTTTATAACCTGTAATTTTACGTTAAAGAAATAAATTCATTTCACCACACCTCGGGTTTTCATTTCCATATTTCAGCGATAATTTTAAAAGTACACGCGCGAGTTCACCTAGTCTGTCCAGTCACTTTAGCGTCTTGAAAATATATTTTTTCCCTTTTACCTCAAGATACGTGTATGAATACACGAAAAATTTCTAGATAAAAAAAAAACTGTAGAGAAAAATATATTTTATCCGCGCATCAATCGAGAGAAAATTCAGAGATTTCATTTTCGTAAATTTGCTCTAACTTGTACGTCTCCTCTTCTCCTCTGATGCCGCAGTTTGCATCGCGAAAGTAATTTCACCCATGCAAGACAATTTCAAAATGTCATCAGTACCGTGGAGAATTATGTTTCGTTTCACGTAAATTTTTCACGAATATTCAAAATTTTTAGCAAAATTCGAACAGATGCTGGAATAATGTCACACGATTTTCTCGAACTATCAATAAGAGAAAGTTGCGAATCCTTGATATTTGCAAGAACGTCTCGCTTTTCATTTTTGCGATGCAAACATTTCGCATGAATACCCCCACAAAGCTGGGGGGAGGGGATATCGCAGCGCCGGCCAGCGTCGTCTCAAGGGTGTTATTGCATTATAAATTTTCAAAAGGTGTTCTGATTTTATCACGATAAAAATATACATCAATCCCATTCGAGCTCTCGGCGGCGGCGCGAACGACCCCCTATTCACGATTCCCGCGACGAATGGTACCCTGTCTAAATATAACCCAACGCATTTCTCACGTGGAATGCAAGAAATATCGGAGACTTATTTCAATTTCCCTCTCCACCTGCCTCAGCTTTGGCGGCGCGACGTTGACGTCGGTATGTGAAACGCGCGTGGAATTCTTTCCGATGACGGGTATACGGCGCTTTCCCATTGAATGCAGGCGCCATCGTGACGAAATATATCTGATGTTTCGCGCTCCGAGCGAAAGGAAAAGGTTCAAACGTTACTGCGAAAGCGGATGCTGCCACGTTCGTAAGCACATAAGAGGATTTATGTCTTAATCTCGAAATATACAAAATGCGCGCGATAGAAATATAGTTATAGTATATGAAGCCTCACCAATCTTTCAACTCGTGATTATTAAAAAAAAAAATAATAATGGCACCCTGTATTTTATGTAGTATTGATAAAGAACAATACATTTTAAATTAACGATAAAACAATGTTTTAACAAAATGTTTGCATAAATAAAGACTGACATCGCTGATACGTCATTTTTTAGCTTGCTTGCAGTCTTGAAGTATTCTATTGTTACATCATTAGAAATGCCTTTGCATTGCATATAGTGATAATTGATTGCGAAGCAATCACATATTCCCGTAGCGTCATCCCTTTATAATTAGTCCAATGTAACCGACGCCATCGCGGCTCTTACTAGGCCAACGGCTGGAATTGCAATTAGAGACGCGGCCGTATCGATAATCGATGCACGACGTTGATGGGCACGGAATAATAATTAGATTATTGGTACTTAAATCCGATTCGTGACATATACAATCACAATATAGCTACATCAATATCATAATTGGGCCGCAATGTTGATGTTCCACTTACGTCATGTCCATATATATATATATATATATATATATATATATATATATATATATGCATATATTTGCATTATATTATGGTCACGAATATCATTATTATATCGGCAATTTTCAATATTTAAGTCAAGTTTGTGAAATGCAACTGTTACTTGCAACTTGTCGCGAAACGTCAATTTCAGCGATCTCGTTTACAATGGAATAAGAGGAAATAGAAGGAAACATGCAGCTAATGTGATTAAAATATACTCCAAAGCGACAACAAAATACATGATTTAATATATCCCACAATTTATTTTATATTTCCGCGTTTTCTATCCCTCCTATTTCTTTACTACGTGGCTACCAACTACGAAGTGCGCGAGCAATGAAAAAAGTTGCAACTGCGCAACGTCCATGGAAAATATCGCTAGTCCGGCTTTTCGTTAATTTTCCGCCGTTTCGCCTGCCTTCCCTCCGTTCTGCCCTTCTAACCGCAACATCATACATTAATTTCTTTTATTCTCTTTTGTGGAATTATGAATACAGTGTTTTATTATATATTACGGCGTTGCATTAAAAAATTTGTATCTTTTACGATAGTATAATGCAAAAAAGATTACGAGAAAAGACGTGAGATAAAATTTACCTGATTCTATTTAACGTCGAGTTTTTCTTAATATGTTTTGACAGTTGGAATATTTTTAAATACTAATGCGCTTCGCGCTTGACGAGTGCGTTTTGTTTGATTTATCAGATAAGTAAATGTAATGACATGTAAAAGTTTGCTGCATTAGCTTAGAATTTCCATCGAAATACGTTTTTGAAATAAGACAATGTGTAAATATGCATATTAATTTTAATTTTCTTTTATGCGTATTTAATTTAAAATAATAAACTAATTTAAAAAATGTGGCTTTGACAAAAAATCTAATTTTTTATATGAAATACATTTTAATTAATTTAAAAACGAAATTACGCACATATAGTAACAGCTAAATAAAAGTAGAAAAATTAAATTTACATATATAAAATTCGGCGTATATAAATTCACTACACGCATTGAAAAATGAAATATTTTAAGCACACAGTATGACGGAATTAATATTTTTCTTTCATTCTTCTCGTATCCACCGCTACCAATCAAAAATAACATCAAGCAGCCAATCGTTTTTTCCACTTAATACTTTCTCATCCTCCACCTTTTCCAGAGAATATGAGAAACGTTGTACAAACGTTTACACGCCGAATAATTTTTAATTTTTCGCAGTTTCCGGTTTCATGAAAAAATCGTTACAAGACTATCTCGCCCCTTTGTCAAACTTTTACTCTCCCCTTCCTTCTCTTTAAGTTGCGGACGGAAGTGGGAAAGTTCGCTGGAGGAACAGGAGGGTTGAAAGTTATTTACAGAAGTAGCGTATCTTGTACGGGCAGGTCCACGGTTGATGTTAACGAGCTCCAGTTTATCGTCGGCTTCCTCGTCGTCGTCGCTCTCTCTCTCTCTCTCTCTCTCGGTCTCTTCATCGTCCTCTTCATACCGTGTGCAACACACAGACTGGAAAGTTCCGCCGGTGTGGAAATTACGTGTCGCAGGGGCTAAACTTCCGTCTTCGGCAAAGTACGAGAGGGGCGTTAACGCGTCGGCGCCACGTGTAGCCCGGCGTCGGGCGTCGCGATGCTCCGAGCGTGCGAAATGGCTCGTGATGTTCACGCGTGCATATTTACCGTGCCCGAATCATAGTAACGTGTACATGAAATCGTGAATTTATTGTTGCTAACGTATTTCAATTTCAAAAATGTTTATAATTTTTTCTATGAGCAAACTCATGGTCGACGAGCGTAGAATTGGGCAACAAGGAAAGTGAGTTATATTTCTAATTTAATATATTCGACATTCTACCTCGCTTTTATATTCGCCCTCAATTATAAAATCTAATATTTGGGTTTGATTGCATAATCAAATTATTTGGATTAGGGTTTCAAATTAACTTAATAATTATCATCGCCATCGTTAACTGATAATATATTCTTAGTCATCAATATAATTATATTAATATTACCAGATTTTCGACGATACAAATTGCATTAAATTATAATGAAATTCATACGATAAAAGCAAATATAATTCTAAAATATTCGAATCAAAGGACACTTGCGATTGTCTACAATCGTCGTACTTTCTATCGCGAGCGATGATATTCAAATCGTGGCTCCGCAATCTAATTTCTGTCAATTTAAAAACTACAATGAATTTTACGTGGTAGAAGCAAGGCGGTCGAAGAGAGAGCATGGTCGAAATAAAATTATTTCCGGCTCGATCGCTCATCAAATTATGCTGTGCCTGGCTTTCCGCGTTCTTAGCCGCGCATCCTTTCGCAATTACTGATCCTGCATACTCGATAGAAACGATGCTTGATTTTGCATGAGGTGAGGCTTAATGCACTCAAATTGACGGGATCGTAAAATTTTGCGAACACTACTAATTATATTCAAGCGTGCCAGAAGCAGGATAGCGCTCGAGTATGCTTCCGGATAGAAACGAAATAGACATTTTCTTACGAAAAGATAAAATTATTATCCATCTTCTGCACATTTTTTCAAACACTACCAATAAATCAAATAAATTACAAATTTTTAATTTAAAATTATTTTTACATCGCCAAATATAATGATCTTTCTTCACTTATGTTATAGTCATGTTCAAGTATAATTATATACTTCAGATAT
The DNA here is from genome assembly GCF_021464435.1 of Cataglyphis hispanica. Taxonomy (NCBI): domain Eukaryota; kingdom Metazoa; phylum Arthropoda; class Insecta; order Hymenoptera; family Formicidae; genus Cataglyphis; species Cataglyphis hispanica. The sequence continues at coordinate 3,309,226 of NC_065955.1, read as the reverse complement.
TTACTACATTATCCTCCGTATATATTAAAAAAAGATTATTTCCTTTTACATATATAATATATATAAAAATTAATTCATAATAAAATTTATGAAATAATGATTTAATTTTGAATTATGTGTAATTAATGTATTATGAAATAATTTCGTTTTATATATATCTTCTTCTTACCATACATTTATTTTGAATAAAACTCTTGGATTGTATAGATATCTTCAATAGTTTCGGACTATTGCGCGACCATTAAAAGGATCATTCAATCTATCCATCACTAACGCAATTTTGCATTGCGCTGCGAATTTTAGATAGAATGAAGTCGTGCGAGAGAATGGTGGTGGGTGAGGTTCGCATAGCTTCGTCGGATATCGCGTGAAATGTTCACCGTAAAGCTACGCGCGCGATGCAGCACGTAGCGCACAGTTAAATCACTTGCGGTACGACCGGATAGAACGAAAATTCTGTTGCATACGGTAAATCGCTTACAGCGATCAGTAAACATTTATTTTCACAGTTCGCCAGAATCATTTATGCGCCGCGTTGTTCCGAGAAACCGTAAAAGAGTGTATGAAACATGGCAATAAAGGCGAAAATTGGACAAATACAACAGAATGAATTAAATTTGTAAAAAAAGTAGAATGAATTCATATTTCCACTCTTATGTCGGATTCTATAGAATTCTGCATTTTAATATTATTTAAAAATTATAATTATATTCCTTATACGCATGACAATATAATTTCATATACTTTATGCAATATAGTTCAAAATCTGAATAATCGATGTGAAAGATACTAATATAATCATTTTTAAACGTGTATTATTTATATATTATTAAGCAATAGAGTTTTGATTTTTTTTTTGCGCTCCAATCAATCGAAGAATTCAGGACATTACATAACATTACATGTATATCGCATTATACGCGTTTGCACATACAATATTATAAACAATGATCTCACACGAATTTGCGCCACCGCTAAATTCGTAATGAGCCTAGCTGATTAGATTTGTGATTAGTTAGGACGTATACTAAAGCACTAAATAACATGGCAATTACAAATATTTCTTGATTAACGCACCGTTTCACTGTTAAATAAGAATTATAAAACGAAACAAAAAAGTTATAATATACGGTTTTAAAGATTTAACAAAAAATCACATCTTTTCGTATAATTTACAGAAAAATAGATATAAAGTTAATCATTCTACATATTTAATGTATAATTATATAGGTGCACATATATTAATAATATAATTTCAAGGGTTTATTGTTCTTATCTTTAGCTATGTGATCTAATGTTTATAATATAGAGAGATTGCCATAATGCAACTTGGATATTGCCAATCGACTGCAGGGCATCGTCTGAGTTTGACAATGAGTACAAAGCATCATATCTGAGTATAGCGGTTAATAGCTTTGTTGCGTAGTGAAATTTTGCTACAAGATAACGATGTAAATTCGTTATCAACGCAAGTACACATAAAACTCACATATTCTAATCTAAAGAAGTAAAACTATATATATATCTAGCTACTTTAACGCAGCGGACTGCATATTAGTATTTAGCTATATTATACTAAAACACTTTGTAAATATTTGCCTTTAAGAGAGAAACGTGCGACTAAATTATATAAATTAGAGATAATTTTTATTTACAAGTTATATCATAATTATATATGTATATACATATTTAATATTTATATGTATACATAATATCACATATGAAGAATATCATTTGAGAATAAAGCTTAATTGTGTTTTAGGGATCTAATAATTGCACGGTTTATCCCTATCTCAGATATAAATTTGAAATGTGAATATTTCTAAATAAAAATACTTTTTCGTACTTGCATGTGCGTTTCGATTGATAAAGTATGCATTGCTCATAAATTATGAGTCATAATCAATGCAGGTTTTTTTTTTAATTAAAAGCGCATTTATGAAGATGATTGGAGGCAGCTTATCGATTTGCTAAACGACTCTCCTTGATGAACTTGTTCCAGAACCGCGGATAGTCCGATACCAATTCCCGCTCAAGATGCGGATCACGTTTATCGGATTATGCGGACGGAATGGCACATGCGGACGAGTGGAAAGAGACGGTTGGCGAATAGCCGGCGTAAAAAAATTGGAACAAGAGACATTCGAATACCATCGCCGACATTTCTATACCTACCGGGTACTTTTACAACTGGCGACTTAATTACGCCGCACCGGCGCTTCGTTAACACGCGACCGAGCATGCGACTTGCAAAAATCTGACATAAAGTCGGCGTTGTGAACGTTAACGGCGTCACTGGTGTTCCCAAAGGACCTCATAAAAATCATAATGAACCTTTATTATATTGCGCGAGACATTTCCCGCGTTTCATAGCTTCTAATCGTAGATATACGACGTGCTATTGCAATTTCTGGTCGAAGCAGACTTTATCGTATGATTATTTCGATATTATCATATCTATTGGTTTCGATTAGAAATGACGACACAATTGTACGAAACAATGCATAAAATTTAGATAAAGTAAAATAATTTCACACGTGTTTTTTTTTTTGTTCGCTCAAGTATGCAGTGCTTATGACCTAATTGACACGGTCGTTCTCAATTCCAAATTATTGTACAGAAACATAGTAAACAGAATAGTTAATTAATATTCGACGAATGTTTACATTGGCTCGGCGTGCTGTGTTTTGTTTGCATTATTCGCAACTTGGTGCCGATGATAGAGTCTTTATGGCACACAAAGTGTAATAAATAATACGGATACTAAAATGAGTATGCACATTTAAGTTTCTTTAACATATATGAACAATCGTAAGAATAATATATATTTTATAATTGTATAATATTACTTAGATGCAAATATATATTTACATTATGATAACGTGATACATCTAATTTGATAATCAAATTTATGCCATCTAAAATTAATACATTTATACTTGCTTAATTAAGATTATGAATTTCTAGAGAAATTATTTCAAGATATTATTCCTTGAATACACTTTCCGCAAATATATTCACATCTCTTATGATCAGATAATATTATATTCTTGGCAAAAGGACTGGCGCGTGCATTAATTTTCATCTTCATTTCCTTCGCATTTCTCGAGCGAAGAAGTAGTCACATTGAATACTTCCTACCAAAGACGGCTATATGTATATAGATACATAGATATGCGTTCCATATAACCTTCCATAGATGTACTTGTATAGGGAAACGACATAAAATAACGATAATACAGAGAATTCATTTTTACATAATCCTAGATCGTCCCATGCGATCAACAGAACACACGTGCGATTGTTTGCTTTTATTCCAAGTTTTTTAAACTCGCGTTAAGATTATTGTATCTCGCGCACGAGTAATTAATTAATCGCGGTAATCTTCTCGCAGAAAAACAGTAGATGTTATTTTGCACGATGAAAGATCGAAGAAAAGGCCAAATAAAATGCATATAATGCAAAGTCGCGCGGAGAAATTTCTTATCACGATTTATCAAGTAACTACTATTACAAGTACACACATATTGCTTTTATTTCCTACAAAGTTTATCGATCAAGCATCCGGGATATATATGAATTCCTTGAATCAGCCGCGAATGTGCAAAATTGATGGATGTCAATAAAATTATGCAACGGTTAATCTTCGACTCGCAAAGAATTCTTCCGCTCGAAGATTCCTCTTTCGAAAATGATCAAGTTCCATACAGCCGATGGAGTACATAAGATAAATGGCAGACGTCGTGCAGCGGTAGTGTCTGAGCAAGCTTGTACATATACATATATGTTGTGTGTATGTGTGTGTGTGCGTGTGCGCGCGCGCGCTCGTGTTTGTGCTTGCGCGAGAGCAATTTATCAAACCTTTCATATATTTATTATCGGACCGGCTACGGCATTGGTCGGTCTGCTACGCAGACTGACGTTGATAATCGGTTTAAGCTAACGCCGCGAAGATGAATCCGCTATCGCGGTGGACGCAGTTTTCTAATTACTCGCTGGAAATTACTCCCGCAATATTAATACTTTATCAAATTTTTCCTCAATCATTCGATTACCATCTCAACGACTGTCTCACGCTACTTGTTTTCGCCGTTAACAAAGTTTTAATTGCTCTAAATTCGCAGGAGGAGTTTGTTCTCTCGACTCATGTTGTTTTTTTCGATTACGAAAAAATTATGAGATATGCAATATAATTTTGAGCACAATATCACAGCAGGCCGACGATTAATGTTCGACAGGCAAATTGCCTGTCACGGGATTGACGATGTAATTTGAAGGAAACTGAAAGATTCATAAATCAAATTCGTAGCTGACTACATAATACAGAGCGTAAGAGTGCTTTTGCATGAAAAATATGCTACAAAATTATATTCATACGTAAAATATGAATTATGTAGAAATAGTCAAGGTAGATAATAAATAAAAATAATTCCAATAATCTCTGAATTAACAGCCGCCTTTAGCCCTCGCAAATATTCAACACAATTAATCAAAAGGCCGCAGAAATTTCATAAGGAGAGAGAGATGGGATTTCCGCTAACGTCATACTCTCAAGTTGGCATAATTATTATTATGCCGCGGGGAGGGTTCTCTCGAAGGACCGTCTGGCGCAGGAAATCGAGATCTCGCAGGAGTCATAACGTATAATAATAGCTACTTAATCGTGAGAAAATCGAGTTTCCTACGTGACATCACGAGTCGAGCTCGGTGCTCGGAGCCGAGACGGCAGCATCAGAAATGCTGCCATTGTTGCCCGCTACGCGCAATGCTGCCATGGTATTGTGCAAGAAATTTCATTGTACGGGTCGGTTTTCCTCAGGGTGAGAAGCAGACAGAGAGAGATAGAGAGAGAGAGAGAGAGAGAGAGAGAGAGAGAGACAGGAGGGGAATCGTATCGCTATCTACTTCTTCCATTGTCTATGAGTATTGTTAGCGAGATGTAAGTAGAATAAATATGATTCCCGCATTTATCATGGCATTGATTTTGGCGCGATATGTTTTTCAGTTAATAATTCCCGCAATTTATACTGTCAAAACCTGCACAGAGAGCATCGAACAATTTTATTTCACGACGAAATGAAATGGTTGAAATAAAATAAAAGAGAAAAGAAAAAGAAAATTTAGAATATTAACTCGTCATAGAGGATGTCAATAATTTCATCAGATGATAATCATCCCGATGAGATGCGAGTTAGCCGCATGACGATCGCTAATGGCTGACCGATGATGCATCATTGCGTTTAAGGGAATGCCAGAAACGCATCGTAGGTCGTGGCCGAGCCGGCCGTTTAGACGCGATCCTAACACGAACATTAGTGAGATTGCATCGACTTTATTTCTTCCAATCCCGCGAGCCAAATTCTACGGAGTTGCGTTCGTAGCTTTCGTCGTTTATTGCGTTTCGCGATTCCAGTTATTCTCGCTCCACTACGTCCTCTTGCGAACGGAATGGCGGGCAATATAATGCCGAATGTTCTGATAAAGCGAAATGAACCGAGGTTAACGCACTGTTGCGTCACTCGATGCAAAAATATAACATTTTTTTTTTTACAATGATTGATGAAATCGTACAGCATGGTACATTTTAATTTAAGCATTGAACTTTAAGAAAAAATCTTATTCATAAAATTTATAAAATCAGATAAATAATTTTCATGATATTTTCACGATAATCTTCTTTTGATACGTTTGTATTCGCACATTTCAGAAATAATTACAATGCCATCATGTATATTTCATTGCATTATCTTCTTGATGGGGCGCCGAGTGCAGCATAATACACGTTGTTAATATCTGCCGCAGTTGAGAGAATATAAATGTAACAAATTTACGAAGTAATCCGGGAAGGAATGTTACTTTACAATACCTTTTCATCTTGTACATAATTTAAATATCTTTAGTAGCGTTTAATAGTATAAAAAATTATTAATTTTATTTTCAAAAAGAAGAAAATGTTTTTTTAGATGCAATAGGGAACAATTCTTATTTCTAGAGAAAAAGAAAGAGAAAACAATATAATTTATTTCACTCTCAAGAAATTAATAATATAATTTAAATATGATAATTTCAAATTTTCGGCCAAGTAATATTTTGACACAATCGTATATAAGCAATTGTTAGGTTTTACATCACATTCATAAACATATATCTACACATGCCAAGCACAATATTGCTTGGAATAGCGCAATTAACTAATTAATATAATATTATTGCTCTAACTATTACACTCGTGATACTCGTACGAAAACGCTGACGTCTTCATTAATGCTAATTATCCATTTAGTCTGAAATGCCGTTCATGCGAGCGGAGCGTTGCACGGAATTTGCAGACGAATGAAAAGCAGATTTGGTCGTCCCAAATTAATATGATATGTGGAAACTATTAGGCGGGTGTGGATAATTGTTGGGTTCCATCTTGTCGCATATATTTCCAATGGATCGCTCCCTTTGGGAAATTCGCATAACTACTCCTGTATTTTGTATTTTGTAATTGTAATAAGTACATTCATATAGCACATAATATTTGTGCAATAATTCATGAATATCGCATTTACGCAATGATTCGTGAGAAAAAAGTCAGTAATGCTAAAAAAAAAGAAATAGAGTTAGTATGTCGCTTAAACCTGTCATTGAGAAGTCTTAAAGTTGGTACAAAAAGCGGCTAGTTAGGTAAAAAAAAAAAAAATTGCGACGAAAGAGATTGTCTTTTATGATGGTCAATCGCGCATGAATATAACTCTCAAGTCTTGCGACGTTCGACAAGACAAGATGATTTCATTCACGCGAGTAACGGCAAGCGTTGAACAAGCACTGCTAATTGTTTTATAGAAAAGAAAACAAAAAGTGATATATATATATATAGTGATATATAAAGAGAGAAAGAGAAAGTTAATTGGCGCAGTTAGTTTCGTAAGAGGCAAAACTCAGAAGTGAATGGAGTTCATTGTACTTGTTCAACATGATGAAATACAAGAGACCTCGCATTTTCCATCACATCGTCTTTCACCAGCTACTGAATTCTATCACACGAAAATCGACTTCATTTTAGCCTAAATTTTATCGAAAACCCTATCTTATGACTTACAATATCAGACATCTTGGTATCCAAGACTTCGTATAAAATTAGATTTCAAAAAAGATTAAAATTAAATTTTAGAATCTTATTTTGAATTAAATATAATCTTGTTGACGTTCCGACAATTTTATTAAAAAGCTAACGGTTTCAAATTAATTATAGAATCCAAAGATTGAAAAAGAAAATTGAAGATAATGAAATAGGCATATAAAAGTAAACATAAATATATGTAACATATATATATATATATATATATATATATATATATATATATATATATATATATACAGAGAAAATTTTTTGTAGCAAATGAGAAATATGGAAATAGGGAAAATTTAAGATCCACCGTAACCAGTTATGTAATAGTGCTGCAACAACAAAATTCGTAATATTTTAACGTAATATGAGATTCATTAAGAAATGCGCTGTTTACTTGCACGGTGTACATAGCGTAATTAAATGTGCATGTAAGATTTAATTAATTTCAAAGAGCATACCAGCAATCCTCTTTTTTTTACGTAATTAAAAAATTATTTTAACAACATAAATAACAATAGTAATTCTAGTCTAACATTTAAAGTAATTAGAATAATGTGTCATGAGATATCCATTTTTATATTTACTTACATATTTTAGTTTATACACACACACAGACACACACACACATATACATAACTTTAATTTAAAAAATACATTTCTCGAGTTTGTATGATGCACTAAACCATCACAGATTTTTCGCAAAAAGTTTTATAAAACGTATAGTTTAGATAAGATCGGGTGAAAATTCTCAGATGTGAAATTATAACTTTTGGAACAGAAATTCTCTGCGGATCTATCGAGGATGGCTCGCAAATTGCTCTTCTCGATGGGCTTCTTTCGACCATTACCTGCGCATTTCATTGGAACATCAACGAATAACGACCGCCATATGTCTAATGTTCTTTGAAAGTTTGCAATTTTTGAAGTGCTTGCAATTCACTCACGGAATCGCGTAGGTATAACTATCATCCACTGCAAATTTGATATTCTTAGAGAATCAAAAGCAGATTACATAGAATATCATTGTACAGAAATATTAAAGCAAATTGCACATCAATAATCGGAATAGTTAACTTGATTTAACATGTACATTTGTATATACATGCAGATTTTAATATTTTTTTTATTGTAGAAAATGTGACAATTTCTTTTATTTTTTTTTTTGGTCACTAGACACATAATTAAAATTTCGTTACAAAGTAATGAAAAGTAATATTATTTCACCCAAAATTGTTCAAACTTACTTCAAATAAAAAATGTGCTCGTTTTTCCCTGTTTAAATAGAGATTTTGGTTGCAGTGTGCACATAGAACAATGTGAAAATTAAAACTGAGACAAATGTTTGAAATCAGCGCAGCTTTTGTTCTTTGGCTGGAAATATTAAAAGGAAGCAATAGTTCTCACAGCATTTCTAATTCCTTTCCAAGTGTGTCAAAATTAAATATACAAGATTGTTTCTTACTCATAAATAATGAAAAATTGCAACAAATGTATCAGTAATATTTAATTATGCTCATTCCAGATTGTTATCTTTTTGATTTTTTTTATCAATTCATACGCATCATGTTGTCAATTTTATAAATAATTAATCTCAGATTAATTTACTGAGAAATAGTTTAAATTTAAATTAATTTTTATACCTTAATGAGAGTAAAATGAAGAATGCGTCATTATTTCGCAGACACATGAAATTCCTTTTTAATATAACACGTGACATAGAAAGCGCGTTGACAGATTTCAGAAGCAGACTTTTTTAATTATGCTCATTAGTACAGCATAGCGCTGGACGTTGGTTCGCTTAACTACCTTTATTTTCGCGAAATGACGTATGCTGAATATATTCAGAATTACGAAGAAGCGTATAGAATACTCTTGTCCGTTATAATCGTTTAATTATGCCAGCTAATTAATATAATTTCTTCATACTTTGAAAGATTTCTCCACTTTCAAATGCAAAAATTTCCGTCGAATAAAAGTACCGTAAATGAAAGATTTCATTGCAAATATTTAGAAAAAAAAATTTTTCTCATTTATTCTTTCACGATCTTTTTTTTATCTTTGATTTATTCTCTAATCTCGATCTAGAAAAAAAATAATAAATTCGAAAAAATATAATCGACTTTCGAAACATACACGTCACGTATCATCTGAATTATTTTTAACAGGTATCTACGGAAAGATTGGATTCTAGCAGAAGCGTTTCCGGCATTATTATCGCGAAAGACCGAAACTTTTTTCCAGTCTTCCTTACCTTTTTCAATCGGTTTCTCGTCATTTTATCCAATTTTTCCGCGTCCTCCTCGCAGAACGGCCCGTGAGCTGAGTGGGAGATAATAAACTCGAAACAATACGACCACCATTCGCACACAACACGAACATGCTTTCAGCTTTAAAATGCGATACCGCTGAGTCGCTGTTGCGCGAGAGGCGAAAACTATTTCATAACTAGGTCGTATGTATATGTGTGCGAATAGAGTTGGCTGATGTCTGTGTAGGTGCATGACCACAGATAAATACCAGACGAAGAGAAAAAGGGAACAATCCTCGCCGAAGCGGCGGTTGCTCTTCTCTCTCTCTCTCTCTCTCTCTCTCTCTCGCCAGTCGTTCTTCTTTGTTTCCGCCGGAAAAGCTCGGCGAATTTTAGTTACGTCGCAGTATAACTAACAGACGCGCAAAAGCGACGCTTTGGCGCGCAAGCGAGATAATTATCCAAGAAAGATAAAATTTTTGTTTAGCCTCTGGCTCATTTGTTTTAACTCGTACTCTATCCGGAGTTCCTTTTTCTGTCGTCGAAATCGCGACAATGAACAAACTGCATTTGCACCACGCGCGTGTATGTTATTATTTTCTGTAGGAAAAAAATTTTACATTGTAAGAATTATTCAATTTGTGATTCAAATTTATGAAAAGAGATTAAAACGTTATTAAATACGATCTGTTCAAACTTTTAAGCTAATAATTAAGTCTTAATTTTAATCATCATAATTAATTTTATTCATTTAGCTCATTTTGTTGATATTGCATGATAATAATGCATGAAGAATGCACGCAATATGCAACGATACAAATTAATCCTTTTCCATGCTAGGCTGTACTCGACTCTTATTAAATGTTCGCGCAGATATTAACATAACAGCGAGTAATTTTCGCCACCGTTAAGCGCCTGCTAATGTATATTCTCGGAACGGCTGTATTCACTAAGCCTCAACTATGAAAGCTGCGAGCTAAGAACGACTGTTCGCTTATCTGCTACAATAACCGAAAACAATTTGCTCGTCTGTTAAACTACATCTCGCGGGTGCATTAGCATCCCGCACTCGTCTATCTCGTAGTATTTTCCAGCCGGAGGCTTCGTAATGAGAAACCCGTTGACATTCGCGAGATGAGGAGCACCTGGTGCAATTCAGACACGTTTCATCACCGGGCTAATGATAGCTCGAGCACGATTCTTCGCCTCGCATTATTTAATTGTAAGAGAATAGAAAGGAACGCGTATTCTCGCGCTGCCGTCCACGAGATAACGAAGGCATCGCATAAAAGCCGCGCATAATAAACTCCTTCAGCAACTCGTCATAATGTAGTCGCGGCCGCGGCAGATGAAGGACATTGATAAATATAACAGCTCGTGGAAAACTCTCTTTATGCGCGACTCGCGCGACGAACGGAAGTTTCATCCGTTATCGCGCGCCGATCGGACAGTACCACTTCTCATACAAGTCCTCCCCTTCATTATTCGCACAATAATGCCGCTTTAAAACGCGCGCGTCATCTGTCACTGTCTTGTCGATAATGTTTCCTAACGACCGAGTTTCGTGTTTTCACTGCATCGCGATAGATACTCGGCAAAAAGTTTTCTTCCATTCTTGCAATACGCCGGAGCCGCATTACCGGAGCAAGATCGGAGAAAACGGAGGCGCAACAAAACTTTTTGAATTTATGGCGTAAAGCTGACTGAGAAATCAAAGTAGGTCGTGTGCTTCGAAATAGTCTAGTAAAAATAAAAGTAGCAAAAAAGTTTTTTATATGTGTTGCCTAACGTAGCGTCGTAACGCGATCGATAATCTCCGTTATTTATTATTTTGTATCTCATATCATATTCCACGGCATCTTTATTTCAAAAGCTTAATCTTTAATAATATTTTAAGCAAATGCAAAGAATTGTTAAGTCTGTTTTTGCTCGAAACGATTTCTTCCATTATTGCACGATGGTATTTTCACGATACGAACGATAAAAGCCAACGTCGGTTAAATTTCGTACACAATTTTTCTGCAAAACTTTCGTATCTTTGCTCGTTCTCTATTCCATTTTCTAAGGAATCTGGAACTTTAGTAGCTCGAAGCTCACATTCTAACTGACCGACTTTTCAAAGAATATTCGAAAGGCGCATGCTAATAATAATGCACACGATACGCAGTTGACAGTTTGAGAGAAAATAAAAATCAAATTTTTTTTCTTATATATATTATATGCTTTACCGTATTCTACTATATTTAACTATTTTCAGCGTACATCAAATTTTACTTAACGCAAATAAATAAAAAATCGCCCTAACAAGAACAATAAGATGTAAGAGAGATGAAAAGCACTCTACCTTCTTTCGCCTGAACATATCCGTGCACTTCGCAGTAACTTCCGGCCGGGCCAGCCGCTCCAGGAGTGTCCAATGTGAACAGAGTGTTGGCGGAAGAGCTAACACCGTCATCGGACATTGTCTGCAGCAGACTAGTGGCCTGCGATAAAGTACGTTGTTGCTGATGATGCTGGTGGTGATGATGATGATGATGGTGCTGCTGTTGCACTTGCTGCTGATGCTGTTGTTGCTGCTGTGCAAGCATCTCCTCGTGTCGACATTTCGAGCAACGACGCATCTCAGACCGGACGCGCAACAGCCAAACCATGCCGAAGAGCGCCATAGCAACCTCGAGACCCACTGACCTCGATGGATGCTTCATGCTCGCGGGGTCAAGGTCATCGAGGCTCCGGGAGCCAGCGCGACACATATCACCGACTTCGGCGCGGATTTGTCTACCTCTCCTTCTTCTTTCTATCTACTTGTTACCGTTTTGATAATGTGCGTTTATTTTTACAGGGTTGTGATCGTAATTAAACGAGCACGAAAAAAGATGTACGCGATGTTTTTCTCAAGTTGCGTTATCGACGTCTTCTTAGCGATTTCGTGACGTATAAAATTATAAAGCTCTCTTTGGCAGTGGATTGTTCTTCGTTATCATCGAAACATTTCGAAATTATTTCGTATGTCCTCTAAATTTGAATCAAAGTTTCGTTTTCGTTTCGTAGTTTGCTGAATACTAATAATTACTTATCACTCAAGAGTGATTTCTATGTTCACGTTGGCAAAGAGCTTCCGATGTTTGTCGTCGAGTATTCTGTTCTCTGACCTAGATTCGCGGTTGTCGTCTTGACGTCATCGTAGCGATATTAAATACAATTCAATTCTCAACGTTTGTTCCGAAACAGTCAGAGATATCAATCGAAGGATGAACTTGGTCACATCTCATCGGTTTTTCAACTTTCCGACATCATCTGTTGAAATTAAGATCCCCGTTCTGAGAACATCTCTTGCTGGAAATAGGAAGAGCGCATCCTATGGCTAGCACTTCACATTCTTCACGGACGATTTACCAAGATGAGCTCGTATCGAAATTTACGAACAAAGACATTCAGCAAAATGTGCCCGGTCAAAAATTACGAAATTTCTCTTTCTCTTCCCGTTCTCAGAAATACGGAGCTTAAGTCATCGAAAATTGAGCGAATGAGCAAGGCACCGTTCTCCTTGAAAGCTGCTCGATAAGTCTGCATAAGTTAATGTATTTAATATTGATACTAATATCCGTGTAATAATAACACTTTCGCGCAGTTATAAATTTTATATTTATACTTGTAAAAAAATTATTTCTTTTATTTTAAGTTAAATCACTAGAACATATTTAAATAAAGATTCGAAATCATCAAATAATTTCAAAGATACAAACAGAGAAAAGCTAATTCTTTCTATTGAATTAATCCTTATGCAAATTGCAATGCTAAACGGCAGATATTCAACATAGACGTTTCAATCAGCTTACGGTTTATTTTATTCGTTTCTTAATGAGCGTTATCAATTAGACAGCAATTATTCGATTGAAAGGAAAATAACCGGCACGTCGAAGAATCTTTTAATTTATAATTCGCTTCTCGAAACAGTGAAAAAAAAAAGATCTTTGGCCTCCAACCACGTGCAAATATCGAGAATCAACCAAGGCACCAGTTCTTTCGAATATCGACAAACGAGCAGAACGAAGATGATCGATACCGTCTTGATACGAAAGGAGGCTAATCGATTGGTCCCGGGCACACTCCGATGACGGTGATACTTTTATAAAAGTATAAAAGACGTCTCCGAAATGCGATCCTCGCATAATTCCCAGAAACTATCCGAATAATCGTCATTTTCATTTCCAAGCTGTGGCTACAGCCTTGCTCATCCAACTTTCAACGATCGAATTCCGTTTCCAGATAACGTATCTCCGGCGACTTTTGCCGTTCCCGTTCCTTCCTCGGTCGGATTCCGTCTGGTGGTAGTCCATCGAGCTACAATGCTAGCAATGCTGACGTTCTTCTTCTTTCGACAGCGTCGCACTGGAAACGCGATTCTGTCCCATCGGGACGGCAATTCCGGTGTCGCGGTCGTCTTAGCCCTTACGCATGAGTGAATTTCTTGGTGTTCATCCCCAGTATTGGCGAGAAAGAGAACGGACGGAAAAAGAGGAAGAAGTGGAAGAGCGCTCGATACAGCGGACGTAGACTTCCAACCTCTTTTCTTCGTATCTTCTTTGCTCTCTACGAGATTACGCAGTGTTTGCAAGCGGAACGTAGCTTTTCAGTCAAATATTCAGATGCGGTCTTTCCTTTAAGATCCGCTTGCGTCACGAAATCACTGCGGGAAAAAGGATTCGCTTGACCCCATCGAGGCAACGGCATACTTGGATCCTGCTTTTGTGGTCGAATAGTCGAAGGATTTAGCTAAAATGAAACCCTCACGCAGACTTGAGTGACTGCTTGCATTCAAGCAGCGGCTCGTTATCAATTCCTGTCGAGTCCGAGTCTGACTGAATGGGCTCACTCCTGTCAATCTGTCGATGACTATGATCGAAGGAAGCTTCGATAGCTCATCTTCAACAACGATTCAGCTTCGACGATGAAAGGCGATATTAATTTCACCGTCGACTATTCATGGATCTTATTTTACCACTTTACAGCTTGATTATACAAAATCTTAAGATAGAAAATTCTTCCGGTATACGTCTCAGTTCAATATGATCTCTTTTTCTGTACAGAATACTCTCGACGATTAATGTTCGGGATGTGCGAACTGTCTCTTTTACGCTTTTTCAAATAATAATATTTGCTATTTTACATCGAAATCTTTTTCAATAAAAAAAATTCTGCAAACTAGCATCTATGAGTATCTCTTTTACGAGTCTTTCACTCTGTGCAACCGAGATATTATTCCGAGGATGCAGTCGGATTTGATATCGCAGCGATAACGCAGCTTTACAGGCGCGAAAAGAAGTTTCGGTGATTTACGGATGAAAACCATTCGTAAGGAAAGCTCGATAAGTGACCGGTTTCTTTTTCTCTTCGGGTTGTCAGTTTGGCCTCGATATTCCCTTTGAAAAGCTCCGCAGCCTCAGATTTCCGGCCGATACTTCTCCGTTCTATCCTGGAAAAGTCGTGGCAGAAACCTTCGAGCATTACCGATGCGAGAGAAGCGCGGTTTCGTTCGCGAATTCGTTGCTCGCTCGAAAAGAATTTTTCAATAGGTTTCCCCTTCGCAACGATAGTTCTGTAAGCGGGCTTTCTATAATCGGTTCGTTTGATCGATCTAATCGATCGATAATCTATAATAATATTATTTCGTCTATAGTCATGAAACTGCTGGTCTCTCATTATCGATGGAAATTTCACTAACAATATAATATCAAATAATTGCATAACTCGTTTCTTTACAACGTATTAGTTTCGAACCTATTAAAATTTTGCTTTAATATAATATTTTTCATGTTCTAAAATTTATAAAAGCATAGAAATTAATATTCATAAATAACACATCCAAGAAGTAAATACAGCTTTCAGCAATCAAATTGATGACAATCTCCATCTATCACGCCAATAGCTTACCGCAATGCACATCGACAATGTAATAGCGATGGAATAAAATGGTTCGATCGCGTCAGAGCGGCCTCGTAAATACAGATTGCGCCCAATAAAATAGAAACGTCAGCAAGGCTCCCGAGATTGATTTCGTCGCTAAAGAGAAGAGAAGATAGAGAGAAAAAGAGAGACGGAAAGAGCGCTCCTCCACAACCCAGAGGGTTGTAAATTACGACAGAAAACGTGATATATAATATATAAAGGGACGACGACGATGACGTGATTGTACGTCGAGCTGAGTCGGTACGCTCGAGGAGCGAAAACACTTGTGTGCGCGCTCTTCGGGCTACTGGCAACTACTCTCTCCGTTAGGTCGAGTTCGCGAAAGAGGTTTCTCGTCTTGCACGGCGGCAATTAAAACTTGTGTAAATTCCATTTCATGCGACGCTGCCGTGTATTCATCCGCAACGCGTTGATTTCATCGCCGCTATTGTGTCGCGAGAAACGAAAACATGGTATATAAATCGAAGCAGGCGGGACTGGCGCCGCCGATTTTGCATGGGGATTTACCGGATCTGCGTTACCTGCGTTACCACCCACGACTGAATAGCTCGATAACTGTCTCGTCGAGCCATCGCTTTTAGCACCAGTGCTCGCGGTGATTAAAAACAGTATTATTATAGTTCCATGCAAACGAAATGTATTGCGACGAGAATATAGCGTATATTTATTTAAGTATCTCAGTGTATTACTGTCAAATGAACCACGTCACAAAAGTAAACAATACAGTAAACGATACAGTACGTATAAATTTGTTTTTATCATTGTAACTCTTCATGTTTTCATAATTTTTTCATACATGTTAGCTTTAAAATTGTACTCGCACTAATATCTTTCTCTTTCGTGGTTTCAGCTTTTTATGCACTTTCGCGCATGAATGAAGGTTATCAACGAGCTCTCAAATTCATTGAATAAGTGACAAATTTTGTGGATGAACAAATTTTCACCGGAAGAACTCATTTGGCAAGTTATCCTTTTGCGCACGCTATATCGATTTAACGATGAGCCAATAAACCGCGAACGAATGCGATTATGTCGGAAATAATGCAGCTGGCGGCTCGATGACCGTGCGCGCTCGATGCACCACCGCCAACCCTTGCAATAACATGCTCACGGAGGGATCGTCGACGATGGCAAAAAAAAAGAGGGGGAGGGAGTAAGCGACCGATTGAACACGGCTTAATACATCGTGCTCGCACGATGATTACCAGGCCGATCGTATTTCTTCGCGGTAAAACATCCGAGCGTAATTTCGCAGGCGTGTAAATCATCGGAATTGAAATTGATGAATCATTAGTTCACGGTTCCCCGCTGTCGTCCGCATGCGTTCGCGAGCGGCGGCGACGCCGTTTAATCGACGCGGTCGTAAAAATTAATTTTGCACAGTGACACGAATTATTGTTTACGGACCGTCGACAACCGACGGACAGGATTAATATTTGTTTCTATCGCTATATATGCAGATATTATAGTTATTAGCAATCATAATTGGAACAGGAATCGAATATAACATTAAATAACGTGACAATAAATAAGAGCGTGTATATAGAGATGATATATTATCGCGTAACCATTTATCAAAATTAATGTTTGTTATAGAATATTTTAATAGTTCTATTATTATTCGTATTTCATGTTTTCGAATAATTCGCTTGTTTTCATTGTGCCCGTCATGCACATTCCTATCTTGGAAAAATGGAGCAGAAATAGAGACTATATTTTTTTATACTGCGTCGCTTTGAATCCTGGATTATTCTACTTACAAAGTTCAAACTAAAGTAAAATCGAGAACAGGATAACCCGATGAGACGGTAAGGGGAAGGAAGGAACATATTTTAAAAGTTTCAACGACCCTTTTTAGATGAGAACAACTTTATTTTCTTTCTTCGCAAGTCCCGATTTCTCCGACTCCTTTTACATAGCTGATAAGTTAATCTCAAAAGTATTAACTTAAAGAACACTATAAATTTACGCGCAGAATTTCGATGTTTACATTTTTGCAATTAAAAATAGAATATCTCAATATAATATCTCCACACGCATCACACATGCACAATTTTTCTCTCTAATAAAATTGTTTGAATTAATTTACTATTTTTATAATAAAATTAATATATAATGGGAAAGAAAAACGCGATAACTTATTTTTATAATTTTTGAACAAATAATTTTAAAACAAACTTTTCTTCAGTTAACTATTTCAAAAATAAAATAAAATAAAAAAGTATTTTATATATAAAATGCATAAAAATAAAACATTACGTTATAAGATACAATTCTTATTTTAGTTTTAACAAGCAAAAATAATTTCATTAAAAAAAAAAATAATATTATTACATTTAAACGTAAAACATTAAAACTTAATCCACCTATCACCAAGCCCAATTAAACCTCGTCATTTTACATTTTAGCAATTTTCAAGCGTCAATTTTCGTAAAAAGGGAAATCGTAAAAAAGGAATTGATCGCATAGAAACAAGCGTGTCTGTCGCTTTCAATTCCCTTTGTGGATAGCGGACAGAGTATAGTGCCGCGTCGAATTATCGCATAGATCTAACGAGCAACCGAGAGAGAGAGTAGTAAATTCGATGCAAACTTGATGGGGCAGCGTATTCGAAAACGTGGGGATAGGGGCAACATACGGGTAGCATAATGCAGATTCCGGTACGCGATTACAGTAGTTTGTGCAAGTTGCAGAAACAAACAGGCGAAATTGTGCACGTCCTTTGACGGTCGCTCGCACGTTAATAATTTTTTAACAAAGAGCCGCAACCACAAGCGAACAAACGCAAGGCGGAACAATTTGATCAAGATTTTCACAAAGAAACAACGGATTTTTGCAAAGAATTGATGGAGCGTCAATTCTAAAAAAAAAGCTTTTGCACTTTAAGTAAAAGTATTTTTTGCATCAATTGATTATATTCTGACAAAGTTTCAAATATCTTTCAAAGTCAGATTTTACTACGTCGTGTTATCTACACGAAGAGTGCGATTTATTTAGATTATATATACAAATATATACTAATTACATATTTTCTGATTTTAAGAATCAAATTATTTTAATTATAATATAAATACTTCGATATATATATATATATATATATATATATATATATAAATAATTTGATTCTTAAAATCCAAAAATATGTAATTAGTATATATTTGTTTATTCTTAAAAATATATAAATAAACAATAGATTTTTATATTTATTTCATTTATTATTTCATGTATTTTTTTCTACAGCATAAGAGAGATTATACTTCAAGCGTTTTTGTTTCCAGATCAAAAAATAAAAGTAAATATATTCTTTATAAATGAGTCTTGTAATTCCCAGACGAGTAGTTCTATTCCGAGGCTAAGTAAAAAGAAGAACGAGAAAAGGTGAATGAGAGAAAAGCTGCCCGCATTTGGATTAAAGTAAGCGGAAAGAATGTGCCTTTTAGCAGGACGCAGGTGCGTCTACATCGTCTGAATCACGAATACAGCTTTGCATTTCTTTTTTTTTCGCCATCTTGATCATCGCTCTTTAACCTTTCATATTTAAAATTACTGGTTTATTGCGCATAAGAACTTATTTTTGCTGTGAGAGAAAAACGGTCTCGATAGGTTTACCTTTCACATTTCGTTCTAAGCTTTTCAGCAAAAATTATGTAAATATCATTTAATTTAAATCTACATACTAATTCATGCATTTAATAAATTTGCTTTTCAAGCCAGCATTATATTTTCTTTCAGGCGTTATGCATGCCAAATGTTATTGCACGCAAGTCGCAATGCTGGTAAATAAATCATGGGAATGCAGAAATATCGGGAAAAATGTCGGAAATTCTTTTTCTGTTTTTTCAAATTTTCCATGTAAAAAATTGATTTTATTGTCAACTCAATTAACTTTCAGTCGCTAAAAGCAAAAATTATTTTGATAAATATTTAGTACAGAGTCCCTTAGAGTCCCTTTTTCAATTTTTTAAAAACCCATATTTATTTTACAACACATATGTATTTTAAAGCGTAACCAATCTCCGTTTGAAAAAATTTTCGCTTTTATTATGTTTTCTTGATATATTATTGCAATAATTTTACACTATATTGCTATAATGGTAAACACATATATACATTATATATATATATATATATATATATATATATATATATATATAAATCATCGAATCATGACAGTCACGACAGCCATTTCATTTACATACAAGTTCGGATTTTTAACGTTGAACGTCGGTAGTAATCATTCGGTGGTAAACATTGTTAGCCATATTTCCGGCGAAAAATCTCTCGCAAATTCGAATAGAGCCACAATGAACAACTTTTGACCCAGCAAAACTTCAATGTACGTAAAAGTAAATAATATTTCCAAGTTATTTTTTATAAAAGTGCCGCTAAAAGTTGTAATGTGCATCAAATAATATTTAACACACTAATAATTGCAGAAATAATGTATATAAGATAAATTAGAATTTAATTATACTATTTTCAATTATCACTATAGATGTTAAAAAAATATATATTTTAAACGCAGCTTATTATTATATTTGTAAGAGCACTTTTTAAACAATAAAATATCTTTAGTAGATATTTGATTTATTTATTTATTTATTTTTTTTTTTCAAATAAAAAACAAAATGAGAAAATTCGTTTTGTTATTCTGCGAGCTTTTTTGCCACTAGAAATGTGATAAAAGCTGCAAAAACGCTTACAATTATTTGTCAACGAAAGTTTACAACAAACAAGCTAATTGTCAAAATTCCTTGTACCGATGGCGCTGGCACGCGGCTATTTTAATAACTTTGTAACGAAATCTTAACGCTACTGAGTCGCCAACGAGTTCGCTGGCATGATATTAATAATTCTATTATTAATTAAAAAGTTTGTGCATAGCGATTTGAATAGCGACCCTCCAATATTAGTGTCCCTTTCGTAAAAATTAAATGAAACGTTCGCGCGGAAAGAAAAGCACAGTGGTAATCCTATTGTAATCGTAAAAGAGAGAAAATGAAGACCATTCTTTTGTGCAATTTACTGCAAATCCTTCAAAAAGGGAAAAGAAAGCATAAGAGGGAAAAAAAAGGATTTCACGTTATAAAAGCTAGCGATGATCTCGCGTGCGATCATCGCATTGCGTGTTATGAAAAAAAGCCCTCAATATCCGCGTATATATCCTTTCTTTTCTACTTCTTTAATCCACGCTCGATGCATTTCTCTATTGTATGATTATTTTCAGCGCGTTGCAGTGCTTATCTTCCACCTAGTTTAATCGAAACGTAGGAGAAAGCAACATTGATTAGTTCCGGTGCCATAGGCACAACGTTCCTCTCGTTGAAAATGAAGAAAGCCTTCGGAGAGTTATATCTGCGCAAAGTTTGTTTGCCAGAACCAGGCTCAGGTAACGAAATTTGTAGGGATCCCTCGCGAGGTTCTTGCTTCGTTACGTTTGTTGCTCGCCCTATAAGCACGACTTTATTAACTCGCAGCGAAACGCTGGCGAACTCTTGATCCCGCGCATGTTACGCGTCCACTCGCGTGAGTTATATATATAATGCGGCCGAATTAAGTTTCATATTACTGATGTATGTAATGTTTTTTTTTTTATATATCAATAATGTAAAAATTTAATAAAATATCATATACATCGATCGTGTGAAGCGGATTAATTGACTTATTAAACGTATTGGAAGACAGTCTAATTAATAATGCAAATAAGGCGCTGTAATTTCGCGACTATGATTAAAAATGGATTACATTTAGGAACGCTCGATTTAAACGGTAAATATTTATCGCAGCATACACAGAACAACGCGCGTAACTAGAAACGATTTAATTAAGTCCTGTTTATACGCGACAGTCGTGCTCTGGATGTTTCCTACCGCGTTGCTGCGTCGCGAAGGCGCATTCAAACACCACTCCGCCGCCGCGATTATGTCTCCTACCGCACACGTGCAAATTTCTGATCCGTGTGCACCCGCAGGTCACCATTGTGCCGGTGCGTCCACCTTTACATTGAATTGAGGCGTCGTAGCCCGTCGGAAATTGCGTCCGCACGGACTGCGATCTGAATCCCGGTGGGAAATATACGGTTATGAGATTGATAAGAAAAAGATATGTTCTTAAAACCGTACAAGTACACCTATAATGAACAGAGTATTAAAAAATGTATCAGTGATATATTTTCTACGAGTCTCTAATATTGAGTTTTATAATTAAATATTTCAACGTCGGAGATACATATATTCAAAATGTAATTTGATTGTATTTTATCACGGTTATAATTTAAATTTTCCAAATTCTCGCAATTTTCTTATTTTGTATCATTCTCCAAATTCTGGTATTTCTGCGTTTCTCTAGTTTTCCGATATATTTCTATTAATATATCACGTTGTGTATTTATGCGACCAGCTCAATATACGCGTCTACAAAATTAAACATGAACGCTAAGAGCAAATCTACATTTCCGCAACACGTTCAACTTCTCAGCTTTATGTCCTTGATACACATACATAAATATATATATATATATATATATATATATATATATATATATAAATTATAGAAGTTCTCTCTATGCTACTGTATAAACATCGGTTAATGTAAGAACAGTAACTGTTTGACTCCTGAAATATAAACTTTTGTTCAATAAAAAGATTTCAAGTGAGAATAAAGCTTCAGAAATAAATGAAAAATAACATTTCATTCTTTTTGATAAATTCGAAATGCAACTTCAATTTTTAATAAAATATTTAGTCAGTATTCTCATTGAAAAAATATATCGATTCTAAATCCGTTGCCGATCTGAAATAATCCGCGGTCAAAATATACGCGCGACTTTTGGCGCAACACGTCTATGCAATATCCATCTATCTTGCTGCAAATGGGATCTTCAAGATGTAAAGCGGCATGTACATTTATATGCCTGAACGACGAAAGAATATTTCACCAGAAAATTTCCGCGTCGATTCACGCCGCGCGTTTATTCGTCGGTGTCGGCTCCCTCTCGCTCAGCAGCCCCGTGCAGTTTCCACGAAATTAAGCAACTTGCTGTCGCGTGCTCGATTACATTTTTCGTCCGGTAAGAAAGTGCCGGCAAAAGGAATAAATGTCTGCAACACACCGTGAGAAAGCGCGACTGAAAGGATGCGCGCGATGGCACCCTGCCATTGCAGGAGGAAGTTCTGGCCGCCTCATTGACGTCGACTCCTCGCTTTTCTCCCCGAGGACTTTGCGTCCTTAAAGTGTTCCCACTTGGCTTCCCTCGCGCAGATTGGGCGGTTGGAAAAACTCGAACCTACCATCTCGTTATAAAATTCTCCGGTAGCGTTCCCCGGGGACCCACTAGATTTTTCCTCTCTCGTCGCTTCTCATCACGATTCCCCTTTCTCTCGTCTGTTCGTCCGTTTCTCGCGCAAATTCCGATAAATCTGACAATCTTGATCGGTTTGCCGTTAGTTTTTCATCGACTTTCGATTTTTTCCGAATAAAAGTCTATTCGCGTAGCAAATTCCATAAATTTCAAACGAATGATAATGGAGCCAAAGTATTATTCGATTCATGATTTTGCTCCGATCTTTCATCTACAGCGTATATTATGAGAAATATTTATCGATTACGTAATAGAACCTTAATGGAATATCGTTTATTATGTTCTTTCACACAACAGAACCTTTCCATGTGTGATTTTATAATATCCGTGTGGAATTTTATATAATAGATCATATATTATAAAACGACAAGAGAATCTTTCGTTAGCAAATGTTAATATCGCTGGGAGAAGCGATTAAAACAATTTAATGAACCACGCATTGATAATTAATATAATATATATCGTCATTAAATCACTCCGCGCACCACCGATCTCTTCTATTTTGTATATCATGTATGTAAATGCTAAATCAATTTCAATTAAAATTTCCTCATCCTCGGGTTTAGGTGGATTTATCACGGCCCATTATTCGACATCAGCAGAAACATTAATGCGATTAATACGCGATTAACATTGTGCATTGATCACCGCGATCCGTTCATTCTGCCGATGTTGCTGGTCTATTTGCTCGAATTAAGGTTAATAAAATCAAATCAAATAAATGCGAAGAACATGGTTCATAAATTTCTCAGAATCGGAGTTATTTTATATTTCGAGATAAAAAATTGCGGTTATTAATATCAACAAAATATATATTTTTTTAATATATTAATGCACATAATAATATTTATCAAAATATACATATTAGCATATGTATAATCTAAAAATAAGTATACTAATATTAATTATGATAATATATAATTGCGGTTGAGCACGCATCAATTCATGGAATAAAAAAGCTTCGCCTCCATGAGCGCATTATCTCTCACGAGTATATCTTCCTTTTTTATACGCTCGATCTGTGCAAGACAGTCGGTCATCAACATCGTTCTTCGTGTTTTTATTTTCTGTTCTTCTGCTCAGTTCCAGATAAATTGATGATTAAATTAGACGATCGGAAAAAGAATCTCTAAGGAAGAGCATGTTTTTGTGTAATTTACACGTATAAATGCATACGTAAATTTGATATCTCCGGAAATATTGATTTCAAGTAAAACAATCCATTTAAAATAAAATTGAGGTCTGAGGCCAAATTTTCACGAAGCAGAATTAAGATTTTTTTTAAAGGTTTTATCTATTCTTCTCAACTAAATCATAACAATTTTAATAAGTATATATATATATATAATTCCTTTATAATTCCACTCCTAAACTTTAAATTAAAATAAAAATTAAATATTTTTCAATAACTTATACAAAATGTCCACAAAGATTTATATGCGAGAATTCTCTGAATTATTTACTTTATTTTATTTGTATGTAAAGCGGAGCAAAGAAAAAAATCCGAATAAAAATTCTCTGAAAAATTTTCTCAAAAAATTTTTGTTGGCTTTGAAAAAAATTAAGTCGTAACAGAATAAGTGGATAATGAGCGATAACTATTTCCAGCGTTTATGAAAAACATTCTTCTTATTGTTGGCTATCCAAGTTTTCTTGCCAGACAGTTCGTTAAGCAATTCTTACTCTGACACTCGTCCAGCCAACTCTAAATTTTTGGCAACATCGTAAATGAGACAGTTGCACGTCATGCAGTTCACAACGGTGCTCAAGTAGATCGTGACATGAATTCTTTGAGATGGATCCCGAACATTGCAGATCTTAACGGGTTAAACGATATTGTGTAACAATGTTGTTTTACTGTATTGCATTATATTACATTTCATCATTTTTAGAATAAATTTTTAAATTCTCCTAACAATGATATAATCATGATATTGAAAATTGTAATAAATCAGAACAGTCTATCGAATTATTTTATCGAATTACTCCATATGCATTCAATAAGTGACAATCGATTGATTAGCACGATAATACGATAACACGTCCATATTAATAATTACTGCGCGATCAAATCGCGGAAACGTTTAATACCATACGTTTGTCACGGCAATCTATGTGTAAACGCGCATCGCGACACACTCAATCCACCACGCAACACGTTTATCAATTAATGCCGCGCGCGTGTTTCGTATCAAATTTTTATTCCACGCTACAGAGACGCATCGAATTTCATCGAGGAACAATTTGCGCATGATACGTATTCCCCGTATAACTTTCAGCAGAATTACCCGTGGAATTAGCGGAGTTAAAAAGTAGCCGGTGGTGTGCACTGCAATTCTCTCTCTCTCTCTCTCTCCCTCTCTCTCTCCTCTCTCTCTCTCTCTCCGCACGTGGACTTCATTAAATTGATAATGGATCGCATTCCGCGCGAGTGGAGCACAATAGACGTCCGGACGTTAAACGACGCGACATTAAAACTTGCTGGGCAACATCAATGATGAGCTGCCACGCATATATCGCGCTTCCGTTGTCCTTTGCGTAGTTATATCGCGACGCGTGTTTGTTACGATTCGCGCAGAACGTTTAAATGACAAAATATCACGCCTGGCATTTTATGATATCTCCAGTCAAGTTAGTCAGCTTTGTAGTCAGTTGCACAACAACATTATCGCAAAGTTATGGAGTATTTTGAATCGTTCTGAATATACATTTCCACGAAACGCTAATCTGTCACAAACACTAGAGTCTGTGTATTTATTTTCCTGCGAGAATGTAATTGTCGACTATAGTAGTAATAATTATAATAATTAAATTGCAATAATATATAATTAATTCACACTTATGATGAATGCAAAAAATTTTGTTACTTTACGAAATGCAAAGATAATTGCGTTAAATTTAAAAGCGCGAGCGCATTATCCGTCGATTTATTATCAGCCGTTTTAAGTGTAACGCGAAACTCTCGCCTTCATTAAGCTCGATAATTGCACGTGTTTCTTACCAAGGGCATGCAATGCACCCTCGCTGCAGCAAATGCGTAATTACATTAAAACCTATCGGAAACTAGCCAAAGGAAAGTTTTTCTGTTGGAAAAAAATCAAGTAATTACAGGCCATTATATTTTGTCGCGTATGCGACGAAAAAAAAAATTCAAAAATATAATTTTTATCACTTTTAAAAAAATTTTTTTTTCTGATGCGCTGTATTAAGAAATCGATGGAAATTCAATATCCAAATTATAAATACAGAAGCGAATGACAATCAATACTTATC
The DNA here is from genome assembly GCF_021464435.1 of Cataglyphis hispanica. Classification (NCBI taxonomy): domain Eukaryota; kingdom Metazoa; phylum Arthropoda; class Insecta; order Hymenoptera; family Formicidae; genus Cataglyphis; species Cataglyphis hispanica. The sequence goes on along the minus strand of NC_065955.1, from coordinate 3,283,261 downwards.
TGATATCAAATATTTTTATTTGTATCACGTTATTATGCGATAATTAATTTCCCCATCGCATTTGAAACAGTAACTTCACAATTATTAATTGCGTAATTGTTAAAACTTAATATAATTGTTTTAATTTATTATAATTGTTAATGGTATATAAATTTCGTAACTTTATATATACTGGTCTTATATTTCATTATATTCATTATTTTCTAATTATCTCAAAAATAAATCTGACGTCATATCATCGTGTTGCACAACATTGTTAGAGAAACTTTAAAGAATGCGATATATATATATATAATGGGCTCGGGCGCAGTAGTGAACAATCGATCGAGCCCGGCGAGCGATCGCAATATACGGACAAACCTCGTAGAACCACGGGAAAGAGAGAGGCGCGGACGTTGAGCTCGTATAAAGTTTCATTTCCAGGAATTCAATAATCGCTTACATAGCAATAACTCGCGAGCCATTCGATTTTACTCTGCTCCGTCGTTTCTGGAAAATCTCGCGAATCGTGGAATCACGTCGAAATCTCACGATCACACACACACCCACACACACACACAAGTGAGAACATAATGCCGAAAACAAATAACAATAATGCGCGCTCGGGGGACCGATGACAAGAACCACACCGTTGAGAATGAATTTAGAAAAAGGGCGATACGAAGACAATAGCGTAGTATCATTTCAACGAACCAGATATACAAAAGCGACTGATATGAGATTTTGTATTCATATCGAGATAATTCTCTTATTGTACAAAAATTGAAATTCGATTTCTTCAACAGAAATAATATTTTATACATATTATGAAGTTTGCTAAAGTGTTTTTATTTTCTTCCTTTTATTTTACTTTATTTTACATAATTTTTAACACATTATGCAGACATTTACATAAGGCATGAATGATTAGACGATCGCATCGCAAGTGCAAGTGAAGGATGCACGTTCCGTTGGAGATAATTGCGAGAATAGTAAGTGAGAAGTAAGGAGAGGAGCGTGTTCTCGTCTTACCAGAGTGTTACATCCAACGCAGATCGACTCCACGGAATGTAAATTGAGATCTATCTCGCTTAGGGGAAGACTAATTAAACGAGAATCAAATGTCGGACTTTATCTCTCTCTCTCTCTCTCTCGATGACTAAAGCAAGCTTCGGAGTAAATTGCCGACCGGATCTTAGTCGTGAGAAAAGGGACAAAAGGACAGATTGCAACGAGTGGTCCGAGAAATTAGATTAAACTGATGTTGATTATTATCGCAAGGACGCGACTGAAGTGAATATTTTGATAAATGCGTATATTTTTCGCATAAACTGAATAATTAAGGGATTATATGTGCGAGGCTCGATCATTTGCGCTCGAACAAGTTTCAAGGAAATAAAATTTCTGCAGAAAAGCGGAACACCTGGTCGGGCATCCATCTTACGCGGAAGAAAACTTTAGAAACGCTGAATAGTGCGCCACCGAACATTATTTCCGCTTGGAAAATTTAACGAGCGCAATTTTATCTGGTAAATAGTTCAATTAAAATTAAACATCTCGATATTCGCGATTAATTGTTCTTAATCGACGAATGTAATATTCGTACATTACTGTCATTATTATATTTATTTTTGCGATCGCATCAAATTATATTTTAAAATCATTTATTCGTGTTACTTAATATCGTCGTGTTTGCTTAATATTTGTATTATAAAGTATTATCAGTTTACGTTTAGTAGTACAATATTTATAGCATGATTAAGAATTCGTGTTAGTTAAATTTCGTAGAAAAACACTTTTAGCAAAAGTATTTTCAATATTATATCGAAAAGAGCACTGTGAGATTGAATACACAAGGCGGTAACACTAAGATTTGTGAGGGCAAACAACTTATATGCTGTATATATACATATATATGCGGTGACAGAAGTACGACCTTTAAATCAAGGAGACAATCGCTTGTGTCCCGAACAACTTGTTCAAAAGATAAATTCGGCTTACACTAATCGAGTAATATAATCCAGAAAAAGATGTAAATAAGAAACAAATATATACGATATTTTCGTAGTAATAAATATCTGCAATTTTTTTTTTGTTGCACAAATATGTACAATGATTTTTGCGATAAATTTGTAATGTCATCAAATTGAAGCGCTTTTTTTTCATCGATTCTTGGTGAAGAGTTAGGATGAAAGGGCGAATCTCTCGAGATTACACAGAGAATATTCATATAAAACCGATAAAAGTTATTACCGAGAAACCAGACGTACACCGGTCGCGGTTCGTTTACTTTATTATCGGTAAATCGCACGTTCATATATCTCTAGTTATGCGAAATCGCGTTCTGCTTTTAAGCTTTTGCGCATTTTCGAGTTATTCAGGCCGAGACCGCAACTCGTTCGATTAATTTGCCGCCGAAATTAATACGAAACAGTATTCAATATAATGATAGTAAACAACATCTGCGGTTGCGACATAATGTCGACGAATGATCTTGATGATTTTAACGCTGCTAATGACATACGATTGATAAAATGTTTTCGCTTTTGTTCACTATCAAATAATGTGAATTAATGTGATATAAAAGCAATAAATAAAAATAACTGCTTATCTTAGTAAATAAAAAAATTTAATAAATTTTTATCAAAATTTATTTCTTATATATCTCTTCTTTTTTATCAATCTTATTATATTCTTTTTCAAATTCTTTCTCAGTTCAAGCTATCTTTCTTCATTATATTAATCACCATTATTGACATCATTATTGATATTCTCTTCTTCATAATATTTCAATCGTTAATTATTAAATATTAATCTAATAGTTGTAATATTGTTTTTCACATACGAACAGAACACTGTACTTGTGATCTAGTGTAGTCAAGAGGATATCAGCTTCATTTTAGGCAACTTCAATCATGTGACCTAACGGGGTAATAGATGCAATTTGGAAACTTCCTGCTTGACGAAACGAGATCTAGAACGGCGGAAGAGGTAAATGAGAAAGTCGTCGGCCAGTTTATCTTCCGTACGACCCTGGCTCGGAGACGCCTCTAATCTCATAAAGACTTTAAAACTGTTAACGACAAGGCGACCGTATAATATCCAACTGAGAAGTGATCGAGAAAATAAAACGGAAAGCGAGAGCGATAGAAATATTCCCGCGTTTAATGAAAAATGTTTAACCGCTGGTAATTTCGTCAAAATTAATAATATTCTTTCTTCATTATTAATATAGAAAAAGCATAGTATTTTATACAAAATACAAAACTGTCAGAATTTTCAATTTTAATTGATATCTAAAAAAAGAGAAAATATATGTACTATACATATATTATGACACTTTTCCCATTTAACAAAAGAATAAATTACATTAGTGTGCAACACTTTTATTTAACGAATTAGTTACCACTTCCTTTCTATTTAAGCGAGCATAGATTTCATTTTATCATGCTATGTATTTCGCAGCTATATATAAATGCCTCAAATAATTAAAACGCAGAAAGAAAAGATCTTTGAGAGGTGGAACAGCTGAGGAAAGAGACTGCAAACCCTCTTATCTTCGCGAAAAACTCAACGTCCCGTCTTCTCTGACGGCTGACAAAGGTCGCGTCTATCCTCTCAATTTCCGTTTTCTCTCGTTTACCGTGAATCGTCGTAAAAATGCTACGTGATGGTCGGTTAGAAATCTCCATCGTAAAACGACAATTACGGTAATCTCTTTTTTCGACGGCGGTAGCCGAATTCACTGGCGCAATAATATATAATTACTTAGATTAATGATTCGAAATTGTGGAAATAGGCGATCGTTGACTGAAATAATGTTTGTGTATTGATGAATTTTTAACAATATGAATTAATGACTGTAATAGCGAACCATGTGATAATAATTTTCTTGTTTATAAATTTATTTGCATAAATATCGCTATATTTGTATTCATTACATCTGTACTCTCATTAGATTTGCAAATATTTAATAATATTTGTTTGCATATAGAGAAATATAATATCAACAACATTTATTTAATTTTTTTAGTAAAGCACTCATTTGCAAATACACATTCTGTTGTCCTCTCTTTAATTTATCTACAATTTATCAAATGCAAGCAACAGATAACATCATTTTAAACATCCAATATTTGAAAATACAGAGAGAGCGATATTCTATTTCCTTATAAAATACATTTAATTTAACTTAAAAAAAAGTCATATAACATACGCGCATACAGAGGTATCGAGAATATTGTATAAAATAAATCTTTTTGAGGGAATTGGGCAAACTTATGCTAGATAAATAAATGATGTGTGCCTACGCAATTTTTCGGTAGATTTCGGAGAAAATTGTTTTCCGCTACTTTTTGGATAAACGGATAGATTAGGGAAAAGTTGTAGATTTTTTCGTAACGTATTCGCAGCGAGCTTCGAATGCGAGGAGCTTTCCCCTGTGTTTCAACAGCGGGTCAACTTCGTTGCAGCCAGTCAGGACTTGTGTTTACAGTGCGCCTGATTTATTCGTACGGGTGCTATGTTCCGCGGGCGTGATATATATTTATCGTCAAAACAGTCACCGACAATTTCGAATATATATTCAGCCGTGGCTCTCACACGTCCACCTCGATCCTATTTAACATTCATCCGTCTGTTGCCCATGCGTGCGCGCGCACACGTGTGCGAAGAATGTGTTACATTTTCCGCATATGATTAATAATATGAATAACGAATACGCGCGCAAACTCCCGCCGTTCGTTCTTCCACTTTCCCGCTCATTTGCAGTGACATTAATTTATCGCTCTCTATGATGCAAATGTTCAGATTGGTTTTAAATGCTTCTACCAAGGAACGATTGCGCAAAATATGTGTCCTCTCATCGTCGCGTTGAGTCGATCCGTGAAAAACTGCGAGACTTGACAATTCGATTGTCGGTTCGATATAATTCCTAATTGGATAATGAGAAATTGAATATAGATCCAAATTTTATTAGACAAAAAAAGAGACAGAAAAGAGAGAGAAAGAGAGAGAGAGAGAAAAATCCTTTTTTTTTTTACATCTCCCGTTTCGTTGCTCTTTTTTTTTTTTATCGCGGATTAAAGCGCGTTCATTATTCTTTCTTCCCCCATATGTATCCTCCTTTATTCTGCGGCTTTCTGCCGCGGCAATTCGTTCTCGCGAGAGCAATCGTGCCCGTGATTGTACCTTCATCGAAATTCCGGCTGTCGCGGATTCGATTAACTTCTTAACCGTGGAGTTTTTCTCACCCGACGTTATCCATTTTCCAATTCCATGTCGCACGTGATTGCACTATTGTTGTTACACGCTTGGCTTGCTTAGAAATATCGCACGCTCTCACGAATCATTATTTTTTCTGAATGCACGAAATGAACTAATCACAAACTTTTCACTCGGTCCACACGGAAATATTATTTTATATAAAAACAAAATCATAAAAATTTTCGCGTGATCTTATCGCATTAATGTATCGTTTTTACGCAATACTTTATCACATGTGAGATGTAAAATTCGAAATAAAAAAACGCGAAAATAAGAAACAAAAATATTCACTGGAATTGACGGCTCTATATGCAAACTCTGACTGATTTACATTTTTCGTTTGTAATAATTAAATGTACACCTAATATATACCAATGAAACATTCATCTCGCGCATGGAAAATATATAATGCGCGTAAAATCACAGCACATTTGCAAAGTGTTAAAATCGGATAAATATGTATGAGGATTTTTGCGCGTATTATTGCGTGTGAAAGTAGCTTCACGAGGGTATGTATCTTCCTTCTTTTTTTTACGACAATTACTTTTCAAATGTGCAGCAAAACCTAGCACAATATGAACTAGCACGGAACTCGATAAAAAGCAAAAGAACGAAGAGAGATAAAAATGCACCTGCAACGTGCAGCCGCAAATCTTTTGCGATGCTTTGGCCAGACTATTTGGAGGGCTCGTAAATGAGGGGGCGGCATGCTCGTAAAAATCTTTACGATCGTCACATAATAACATCACCGACTTCCCTCTTCGCGATTTGTACCACATCCAATCCGACGATGAAACGTCCCCTAGAGAGAGCGAACTAAACATTAACATCGCGTATACCGCAGCGATTTTATGGAGGCGATTATTTATTAAGGCGACGTGAAATTTGCCGTACCTAGGGTACATCAATGTCGTCGAACGTTCATGATTTTAAAGCATAATCGAATAGCGTGAATTTATGACGTCTGTGTTGTAACGCTGAGGCAAGTAAAAATTGAAATTTGCCTTCTTGGGGATAAAGTATAATATAAGTAAAACTTTTCCGACTGCATAATGATTTGGATAAAAAATTGTTACATGTTATATATATATATATATATATATATATATATATATATATCTATATCATATGATAATATGTAGATATAAAATTTGTTAGAACAAGGAACTTTACAATCCATCGCGTCGCTATAAAAATAATTTTCAAAAGTGAATGACAAAACACGCAAAAAAAAAAAAATCACAGAAATCGTCGTTATTATTCTATCAGTGTAAATTCCTTGTATATATTCCTATTCTTATTCCAATGTATATATTCCTTGATTAATAGTAGTGTTAACAAAGAAAAAAGGAACTAAACAATGTGATAACAATTGCAGCTGTACATTGTGTGTTACATCAAAGTATACGCTTACTAACAACGTGAATGGTACCGTATACAACGAGGTGTCAAGTCGATCGAGTAACGTGCAACAAGGTTCGTTTGACTGCTTAGAGTTGCACGAATCAATCGATCCGTCCGCAGCTGCGATTGCAGTTACAACGAGCCGCGCATTAGTTAGCGCACAGACGAATGGAGCCGGTCGACCCCGAAATTGCCGCGTTCGCAGGAATTGCAGTCGCATCAACATGTCGATATTAAAGCTATACTGTACATGGGCGGAAACGTCGCGCCAGCTGCAAGGCGGGATTGATGACAGATGACAGATGTATCGCGAGAGATCAATTGGATAAACGATCAATCGCGCACTCGATAATACTCGCGTGGTCAACTACTACTGGTAAACTGTGAAGATGAATATATATCACAGTTTTTTAACCTGTTTTTTAAACTGTTAGTTTTTTTAAATATTGTCTCTATAGTTTATCCTCTACTGCGTATTTTTCGTTACGTGTCATTGATGAATAAAATACTTTCCTTTTCCTTTTTAAGTTCTAAAAATTTGCAAAGTTTTCTAAATTTATCTTGAATTTTTCTAGAACTTGTCTAGAAACTTATTCTAATAATTAAAATAACCTTCTTTTTTCGTATATGAGCGTATCTATCTCTTTCGACATACAAGACTACTCTTTCTCTCTTTCTTATCCTGCTTCAAAATTCAACTTTGGTGCAGAGAAACTTAGAACAATTTTTATATAATTGATAATATTAAATATTATTACAATTAAATTATTAAATTATCTTTCCCAAAAACCAAAAAAGAAATTGCTATCGTATTTCGGAATGGCTTATCGGATCTTCAATCTCGGCAGATGCTACGGTTAAAAAACCGCGGTGGAATCACAAAAGGGTGAATACGGAGAAACGAGACTTCACAGTAACGGCTCGTTCAAAGGGCGGTGAAGCATTTTGAGCGGCGCCGGTATCTCTGTAGTCTTCCGACTTCGTCCCGAGCGAAGAAAAGCGTCTCTCTCCTCTGTCAGCCCTCTTTCCGCGATCGCATGATTAAAAAGATGTCCGGCATCCAGTTCGCATACTATGAATTCCATCTAATCAACATCCGCGAATCTCTTTGCTTCCCTTCTTTCCTCACCCCCGAGATACGCGGTTCGCTACATTGTAATAGTGTCTGTCGATTTCCATTTTTGCCTCTTCTCTTCTGTATTCCTTCTCCCTTTCTCCCTCTCTCCCTCCCTCTCCCTCTTTTCCTATGCTTTTCAGGCAAAGTTTAATTTTCTGTCTACAGCTTCACGTTGACAGTGGCACCACCCCCGCTTTTATAACTCGCGCCCAAAGCATTTGCATTTTCTCAAGCGCTTTTTACGCGAGCGTGTAACGACTAGCGCGATGTAAAGAATGTGTGGGTGATCATATTTCGCAAAAAGGCAACAGAGGGGATTGTCCGTAACAATATTGCATATTATGCCAAAAGAATTACTTAGCATATTAATGGTAAAATAATTAATAAACTAGAAATGTACGAAGCATTCTAATTATAATAGAATATGAAGCATTTTGATGTAAAAGTAATAATATTTGGTGAACAAATAAAGGTTATTTTCATAAATAACTCTCGTATATATAATACCTTGATAATGAATAATGTTTTCGTAATTAGTAGAATAAAAATGTTAGATAATCGAATAATCAATAATTTTTTAGTATAATGTCAATGAAAAAATCCCCTTAAGAGGGATAGTGGTTTATATGGATCAACGGTACGTATCACATGTGACCACGATATTGTCATGGGTGTGGAAGTCAAAGAAATTAAACACTCCAATTAAACACTATCGCAAACCGCCACAATCTTTTTTTTTTTGGAATCGAAATTTTAATTAATCCACAGATTCGGGAAATGCGGCTCACACGTGAGCCCCTCACTATTTGTTCAAAAATAGAGTATATTTTCGAAAAATTCTTCCCATCATTTGCCATACAAGACCAATTGCTAATTCCACTTTTTCCATCGCAATGCACACGCCGGCAGTTATCGGTGCCAATAAAGGAGCCGCCTGAAAATTGATTTTTTTCCATCCGCTATCGCGGCCCCCTGTTACCCTTTTTTTTCAGCTTGCGGCCGGAATACGAAGAGGCGGAAGGGATTGACGATGCGCCAAAGTGGTTCTCGACGAGTAGATCGTCGAGGTTCTCGCCAATTACCGCCTCTTCGACGAAAACGAAAGAGAAGAAGAGGCGTTGAAAAGCGAGAAAAGACGAGAGAAGAGAAAAAGGAGACTGATTCGATCGAGAGCCGTGGACTCTAGCAATAGGCGAGAGAAAAAGAAAGAGCGATATTGTAGTGTCAGATATCGTCACGTCGACGAGAGAAGGTACCTGCAAGTGAGGTTGTTTCCTTTGTGATGTCTTAGCGAAATTGCTCGAATTGCGAGGAATTTGCGCGAATGCGAATCGAAGTAAAGATTCTCAGTACGAAATGACTCCTGTTTAGATAGCAGGAGAATAGCAAATTCATCGAAATTCAAAGGAGATTTTACGCATATGTTATGTATTGACGACGAATTATTCGATAAATGCTCGTTATATTTCAAATATTCACCTAAGAAATGAATTTTTCTTCTAGATAATATCGAAAAAATATTGTTGAATAAAGCTTGTCATTAAAATTATTAACTATACTTTCGATAAAGAAAAAATTTTCGTATTAAAAATCGTCGAATTATATTCTATTGTTAAAAATATAACTGTGTGTGTTCATTATTATCTATTAAATCTTTACATATAAATATAAGGACAGTGTCTTAAAATTTATATGTGCGTATGAGTACTTGTACGTATGTGTATGTATGTGTGTGTGTAATTTTTATACGTATGAGAGTAATTTAATGTTACATTAGAGAATCAACTGCGTGAAGGACGCAGAAAATTTGCCAGGTCCTTCCGAAATCGCCAAATCAGCAAAAAAATGTACGTATAAGTCGCACGGAATCTTTTTTCCAGATTTTGCTACATAGAATTTTTGCTCGCGTCGTCGCGATTGCACGTAACGCCTGATTCGGTTCCTTTTGAAAGAACGTCGAATTCCCGACTAACGGAAGCGACCGGAATAAATGACGAGACTGCTGCGGCGTGATGCGATTTTCGTCGTGTCACTTGTTGACACGCAGTGCGATAAATTTTCACATTACAGGTTATCAATCCGAATTCAATATATTTATATATACGATCGTATTTGTGAGCTACATGCATGTAAGAATAAATCTTCGACGTCTGATTAAATTTTTGAATATTTAAATGTCGATTATATCAGTGCTCATATTTAATACTGAAATTTAATAAAAGAGAATAAAACGAATCATAAAAAAGAATTTGAATCAAAGAGATATATAGAGATAATACCTTCGAAAAAATGTAATAAGCAATTATTCCAAATGATCGCGTATGTGCGACGCGTACGTGTATCCGTATATTGAATGTCTTTGGGGCAATTTGCGGCTTGGGCACGACTCGGTTTTGTGGGATTTAGCGTACGGCTCGGCATCCAGCAAATTTGCAATAAAGCCATTGATTGTTGCAATTTCGTACGCAGTCGAATGCGCGCAAATAATTTAAGCGAATGCATATTGTAGTAATGCTTTTCCGGGAATTCTGTTGACTCGAATGCTTCGAGCTGATATGATAAAATCAAGAGAGAGAGAGAGAGAGAGAGAGAGAGAGAGAGAAAGAGAAAAATATAATTTTAGCCTGTTAATTATTATTAACTCATTAATAAACTCGTTTTAATAAACTGATTATAAAAATACATTGTAATAAATGTTTGACCATATTTTACAATATGTTATTTAGCATATAAGGCTATTTATTAGTACAATGACGTACGATATATTATTTTATTCTACTACCACCATTAATAATAAAAAATTATATTCTTATTTAAAAATTTTACAAAATACTCCAACGCATAATTTGTACAATAATCTCTTAATATTTGATAATAATAATTAACGAAGTTTTATAATTATTTTTGCTCATATCTTGCGCTGCAATTCAATTGAAATATTAGTCGAATTATAATATATTAATCAAGACATATTTATGCCATAATATATAATCGTTACGATGTAACTACCCGAAATTCTTTATGGGTTGGCGAGCGGTTGGGTTCAATGAGAAATTAAATTAAGTTGGATTCTCGCCAAACTGTCGGACGTTTTTAAAGTAATACGCAAAAATCTAAGAAAACAAGTTACAAATGAAAATATGGCGCGTGACGTTTTCAAGTTGCCATCGTCGTTGTTGTTGCAGTTATATAGTCGCAGTGATGCAAAGATTTAACAACTTGCTCTTCAAAAATATAAATGAGCGATGCATCTGCAAAATTTCGGACCACATTCGTGACAAAATTGTTTCGCAAACGAGGGAAAATGAGAGAAATAAATGACAGGAGCCGGGGAGCACGTCATACGTGACAATTCACAAACGAATCGAAATATTTTTTCTTTTACAGGAACAAAGCAACCCATTTTTTGCGTGATTTTCATACGTGATTTCATTGCGCCGCAATATTTCGACCGTGAAACGTTATTAACGGCGAAAGAGTCAAAGAGGCATAATCATCAAACTAATAAGCCTAAAAAATAAATGCGAGTAAGATATATATGTGAATTTTAGAATTATAATTAAATACACGCGCGAAATTTTGTACTATTTTTTTTCACTTAAATTATCTGATTAATTCTGGTCATAATTATACGAATAAATAAGAATTGGTGCCCGATTCAAAATCAATCTTTTCTTAAACGATATTATATTAGAAACTGTCATTATATACAGTTACGATGTTTATACAATATTCATATTAAAAATTTTTATGGAATATAAGATTCACGTGAAACAAATTGAAAACAAAGTTCTGTTATCCATTTGTTATCTGCCCTCTGCTGACTTTTGTTACGTCGCGGTCTTCGCGATTCCTTTGGTCTTTCGTCGACAACAACAAGCCGCGCGCGATACAGCGGCAAGGCCAAAGTTTTCGCAGGGGCACCGATCTTTGCGAATAAACTTCGGCGCACAAAAGACCGCGATGCAATTCGCGAAGTTTCCTTTCGCCGAGGCTTACGCCCGACTGCAACTGCATTAAAGCAGCTGCAGCGCGAGGCAGCACGGGAGAGAGAGAGAGAGAGAGAGAGAGAGAGAAGTGAAGGGGACGGGAAAAAGTTGCGAGAACGGAATTTGCAAGTTCTTCGGCCGTACAGGGCTGCATAAATCTCACGTTATCGTTGCATTCCGTAACTCCTTTCCCTCCCACTCTCTTTCTCCTCCTGCCCGGCTTCTCGTGAACCGCTCAACCCCCTCATTCTTTCTGTATAGCCCTGTCGTTTTTTTAACACCAGTTCCTTCAACACCAATACGGAAACGGATGTATATCGATATCGTATACCGCTGTTCTGCCTTTGTTGTTACGTATAAAAGAATCCATTATTTGTATAATGCCGGCAATGTTATCTCGCGTTTTCCACGGATGTACCAGTGTTGCGCTTTTCGTGGAGATTATTGATTAAGTCTTCAAAAGTTTGGAAAATATATTTCAACAAATATTAAAGTTTTGTGATGTCCAGAGTCATCGGTGTTACATAAAATTAACTCTAAATCGTGTGAAAGTTACAAATGTCGAAAATTATGAATATATAAGAGATATTCGTATTTGCAACAATAAATTGTAAATTTAATAAACTATTAATACGAAGAAGGTAGAAAAAACTGTAGAAAAATAATTGGTACAATTAGCATAATTGATGAATCATAAGTGCCAGTATCGTTGCGCGTTCCTCTGAAATCGCAAGAAGAGTTTATAATTCTGGCCATAAAATCTTATCGTGGATATAAAATTTTACAACAGTACTTGGGAAACGATATTACATGCCATTTTCAATGTATATATCTTCAAGTTGGAAGGATAATGGACAAATTTTTTTTGACCCTTTAGGTAGGTTGCTGTGCCATTGAGAAAGAATGCGTGAGAAGAGTATTACACTCTTTCTCGTGATCCTTTTCTTCTCCAACAGTCTCTTGGATGTCGTTTCTGTTATTTGTGGACAAACGTGCAACATTGTTTCGTCTATTTGCGAATTGTTATGCCACGAAAAAGAAACTTCAGACAGTTATAGTAGCACAATTCATTTCTCTAAATTTCTAACGAAAGATCTTGTGCCTTCAAAGCGAATATGTGACGATTAAAAGCAAATATTCGACTAAATTATTCGCTTTTCTTTTCATATGTTAACTAAAAGATGATAAAAACTATTAAATATTGAAAAATCATTTATTTATTTAAAACTATTGAATAATAAATCATTCATTATTAATTATAAATGAGCACTTATGAATGAACAAACAAGGCAAAAATAAAAATAAATAAAGTGCTCAAAGTGCTCCTGAAATTTCTTTCCACAGTATTAAAATCAAAAGAATATTTATTTCCCGATATTTTAAACGGAATTAAATTTGTATAGAGGCAACGTAAATATGAAAAATCTAGATGAGAAATCGCTTTTCTAGAGTAGCTGAAACTTTAATGTCGAGTATTTTAAACTCGTCGTGACACTCGTCGTTCGATTTCCCTCTGGGAATTGGCGGAGCTTCTAAGAGAGCGATGCTGCGCGACTCCGCGAGAGAAAACTGTAAGTATATTTCCTCAGCTGTGGCGTGCAATTCGGAAATGTCGATTGCCAGCCACATCCGAGCACGGCGGCGTGGCACGGCACGAAGACAGCAGGGCTGCAGGGCAAGAGTAACGACGTCTATTTCCCTTTCGGCGTCTAGCGACGATCGGCTGACTATCGCCCCCGAGATGTACGCCCGAAGATAAAGCAAATACTGCACGAGCATTCCCATCTCGTCTAGATTGTTCGATTCCCCGAACGAGTGAGATAAAAAATCGCTGTCTGATATAGACGTGATCTAAAGAGCATCCTCTATCTAACTCGTGATCCTTAAATGTAAGAGATCAAATTAAGTTTCTTTTCACGCCGAGGCATCTTCTAGTTTTTGAGATCTGCGGAATAATCCATCTTAAAAAACGCGAATGATACAGCATTCTTCAAACGACAATATAATTTTTCAGTTACACTGTAAATTTATAATCTATCTCTCCCCCTCCCCTCTCTCTCTCTTTCGATGTGTTCATAAAATATTATAGATACGTATATTTCTCTCTCACAAGTATATAGTAAAGGATAATTAATCTCGCGAGCCCCGTCAAAGTACGCGGTCGCCTGCGACGCGGCCGGCGTTCACAAAATATTCATGGCGGGTCGAGAGAAGTGTCATGTGACCGGCGATAAAAAGTTCCCGCGGCTATACATAAGTCATTGTAAAACGGAGGACGTGCCGCGCAAGAGGCAGCGAAAGGCTCTGCCGGGGGATTTTCCATGCGAGAGAATAATGGAACGACGGAATAAAGAGGCGCCCCTCCACGGTCCCTTCGCTATACGACACCGTGATGGTGTGTCGCGGACCTCAGTTTCGTCAGTGCGTATGCATTATGCAGATGTGCGCTTGCGCTGGGCGCTTAAGAAGCGCGTGTGCGCTTGATGGCGGGGCTGCCTCCGCTGCACTCACACCCGAGCGTTGATGGTGTATATAACAGGAAGAATACTCGGACATGTATATTTAACAGTGAAAACGATCGGTGTATACTCAGACAATATCTCCGAGCCAAAACGATGGCTCTCCATATGTCGGTAGATATGGTCGGATAACAAAGATGTTCGTTGTACGTTGTATAAAATAAGGTGTGTAAGGAGTTAAGTGTTTGTGTATGGCTACATCCAGCAGTTCGTATACTCGTGTGGTAAATATACAGCACATTTGAGAATAAATCTGATAACCCCTTTAATAAATGTGAGTTTTTAAGAAGCGTAAGTTAGCTTTTTCAAAACGCATTAATCACTGTTTTGATAATTCACGATAATAATTATTTATAATCCATACCAACATCTTAGATTTTTTTAAAAATTAAACGTTATTTTCGAAATAACGTTGTTATTTTCGAAATAGTTCGATAATTGTTCTTTTTACGGATAATTATATATAAGCAAGAAATTCAACTAACAAATAATTATTCAAACTTCTCCAAGAGATTTTTTATTTACGTAAATCACTATTCGATTAAAAACTTATTTGTCTTATTCGTGCAGGAAATATGTTAACAAATTTTTGGGCACAGTAATAACGCGAGATTTTTAAACTACGTAACTACAACGATATAGAATTAACGATATATTTAGACGTTAGCAAATTTTAGACATTCTGATGGTTACAGAGGCTGACGTAATACGAGACAGGCGACCATTCCTTTTACCCCCAACTGGAAGTAATGTCAGTGGTAGCAGTCAACGTAATACGAGGCAGACGACCATTCTTTTCCTGGCGACAGTCCTGATGTTGGGTAGAGTTGGATTGGGTCGGGCTCTCTGCCGGGTTACATATAAAATTCCACGCGTGGCACATGTAAGAAAAAAGAAAAGAAAAATAGGAAAAGGGGGAGAAGAATGGAAAGGTACAGCCCACGTTTTCTCGCACGTCTCGCTATTGCTCGACAGTCGAAGAGACGCGATGTGTCATGAATTTCGCCGTGCGATGACATTCGAGCACGAGGACGAGGGGACACACGGGCGTCTCTCACGGGTAATTTGTTGAATTCCGTTATGAATTACCTTCTACCCATGGGATCAGACACAACATCTCGTGTATATTTCATGTCGTCAATTCTGAATTTGATGCCCAAGATGCATTGATATTTGCATGCGATCTTAAAACATTACCGAGCTCATATCGATTAATAAGATTTTTCCCTGTACCGGATATTGGAAGCAAAACCGCGCAGTGTGAATAAAAACGAGCGAACAATATCAAATGATCTCGCAAATCAAATAATGCAAATTTTATTATTCTATTAATTGTTTTATGTGCTGACCGGGTTATTCGCATTAAAATTTCACGCGCGTGTAAACAAGTCTATATGCGCGATGTATGTCAGTCCCGCGGTTAATGACAGCACCGGATGGTAATAGCTATCTAGCTAGCCAGACTCGCCAACAATTTGCGGAGGCTTCTGCGTACACCCTAATACATCCAGTAAACTCGATATTGTAATTATCTGCTCGTCTAAAGCCGCATCAGATGGTGTGCTCTTCGCTACATGACAGCGCTCTTATATCAGAGATGAATGTATCTCTGCCAGTACCGCAGGTTTTGAACGCTCGATTGTCAAATTGAAAGTACGCCAAAACTATTTGCGTGTAAAAAAAAAAAATATGTGTAGAAAATTATTCGCTCATCCCATGGTTTTTATTATGTAGAAATTTTTCAAACATTCTTCAGTATCGCGCTATTAAAAGCTAAAAATTTTCGATCGTTTTTCTTCGCTCATTTAAACAAGCTTTTTTACGCTTCGCAATTATATGAATTCGAGTAATGATTCAGTTGAATTCGTGCACGATTCATCAAAGTTAAAAACACCGTGCTGTGAATAGAAATTCGCACGAGGATGGTAGCAAAGGGATCGAAACGAGAGAAAGGAAAAATGGGACATCGGAAATAAATGTGCGATGAAAGATATCTCTACTGAAAAAGAAACTAATCATCCTGTCCCCAATAATGATGATATTCTTTGTGGCGCGTGGGAATCTACACACACTGTTCTGTATGTATAGATTTGTCCTGGAATATCCTTTATATGTATGTACACGTAAAAGATATATTACACGCAAATTTACACGTATGTATTTGTAGATATATATTATACCAGAGCGCGTATAAATGAATTTAACCTAACATTCTCCAAAATTCATATAACTTTTGCGATAATCCTCCGAATAATTCCGGGAATATTGCTCCAAAAGTAAATCAGATTGCGCGAATGAAATCGCGATGATGCATCGCCATACATCCAATTTTCCGTCAGCGAACGGAAATCGTATTTTCCCGATCTTACGCGAGATATGATTTCCGAAGAGAACATTATAAAAAAAAATTATCTTCTCAAACATCTCAACTGTCTCGCGATGAAAATTCAAGTGTACCGAATGATAAATTCACGAGATGCCATTGCGCGTTACTTTTCATCAAAGGCCGGCTCGTTTCCTTGAATCACGCAGATAACACTCTTTTCCGGTCTCCGCAGCTGGAAATTAAAAAATCCGAGCGATAGACAGAGAGAAAGAAAAAGATGCAACGGATTCACTGTGAATGTAATAACGTTAGCAGATGTCGGGGGAGTCGCAGCAAAATCGGTGTTCCGTACTTTCCTTTTAACGCGACGTATAGAATCTTTGAAGGGAGCCGAAGTTGTACGAGAGCTCGAAATTGAACCTGCCTTCTGTGGTCGATCCACAGCTACTCCGCAGGGAGTTTATATCGCGCTAAATAAGGTCGGCATTACTGGCCGTGGTACGATAAACGCATATATACGCGCCGAAATGACGACACATTACTAACTGGTTGGGGCGCTTTTCTCTCATTCGCGGGAAAAAAGGATAATTGAATCAGTTGTGTCTGACGCGTTTTTTTAATATATGTTAATAATAATCCGAGGATTCTATATTAATATGCGCGCTGTAGACAGTATGACAGATAATATGATTGCGACGAAATAAACGAAGTTATCTTATCACTCCTAATGCCGATGTAATTAATTGTATCATTGCCAATGTGTTTCTTCGATAGAACAGAATGTACTCAATCCTGGATTATTCTCTTTCTATTTAATGATCCATTAATATTCTAAAATTTCGATCAGAATCCTGTATTTAAAGATATTATTCTCCATATGAGAATAGAAAAGCTCAAAAAAATAATTAATGTATTATTACATTTATATACATTTTTATTATATTTTACTTGCTTTTAAATTAATTACAATTATTATAGTTCTGTCATAATTTAATGATATTAATTTGATCTTAAATATTTTTTCACCCTTAAGAATAATCTAAAGTAGTAAAATAATTCATAATTTTCAAACATAATATTCACCGTAGAAACAATCAAAAATTATAAAACTAAATTGTACGTATATAACATTATATACGTACGGATAATCGCTAAATAGCGTATAAATAAAGGTATAAACAGTGTTGTAGCACACCTGTTCCCTGCGCGTTTTATACCAACAAAAAGAAATTCAAGGAAGTTAAGAATGCTATAAGGGAGAACGGGTAATGGTGTTTTCACGGAATGTTCTCTTTTTTCCAAGCGGCGAACATAATCGTAAGCGAAAGATATGCGGTGACCGCAAAATCCCTACGGATTTTCTTACGCCAGGTATGTTCATCGAGCGAAAGTAGGCGTGTGCTTCGTTGTCGAGGGAAAGAAAGAAAAAAGGAAAATGTTTTTTTGGACACCTGGCCTGTACGTAACTTTTTAGACAAGTGCACGGATGGCGCTTACATATAAAAATACTTATGTAATATTTCACAGCTTGTACGTGAAAAGTCTTTAAGCACTTTAGGTGTAAAAGAAAATCGGCATGGAATACGAATTCGATGCAAATTCATTCAAAATTGTTCCCAGCACGGTTCTTTATTTTGATATATCGTAAAAAAATAAAATTATGCAAAACAAAATTGATATTATTAATATGAAATCTGATTTCTAATCCTATAATACTTTAATATTGTTCGTAACTTTTAAAGCTAATAACAAAACTGTTTCTTTCCATAAATATTAATCGGGATAAGTTCACAAATACCCCTATTTTACATTTTCAGCTTCAATATATCGGCGATTTTTTTTTTTGTATTATCCACGCCAACGCATAAAAAGTATAAAAATAAGAGATAAAATACTACGATTACATTAATCGATATTTACGGCAGTTTAAGTTTACAATGTTGGCACGCATATTAATATTTCCAGGTTTGAAATCATTTTTACATCTTCAGCTTAACAATCTCTTTATGTTCTCGCTTATAATAAACAACACAAACTGATGTAAATACGAGCTGATCAATTATCGCTTAACGAACGTATTGTCATTATCAGCGAGGTATACATAATAGTTCGACAATATTTCAACGTTTTCTGCGATGCAATCGTTAGCGTGAAAAATTTGATTTGCAGCAAAGACACGAAGAGAAATAATGAATAACACAATTTTGTGAAAAGTTTTTATAAATATATATCTCATTATAATGCATATAATTTTGTTTTCACATAACAAGTCCTTTTGTCGTCAACAAAATCCGCACTGTTCTCACGATATTCCTAACGTATATTTATAATTTAACACTATTATACTAGATGATAATTATAATTATACTTATATTTTTTGTAATAATTTTTTTAGATAATCCAGTTAATCGTGATTAATTTCAATATGTGCATCATTGTCACGAAATTTCAGCGATTTTAAATAATCGGTAATATACTCATGAAAAAAAAATTTACGATATACATATCGTATACTTATTTTATCACGAGAGACAGAGAATAGCAATATCGCGTGAAGCATATCGATCGCGAGCAGTCACGTCGCCGTGTGGTAGTTAAAAGTTTTAGGCAAATTTCACCGTTTGCCGACAGACCGGTTTTCGTTCCACGCATTGCGTCCGCGTGAGTTCTGCAAAATCGGGAATTTATTCATCGCGATGGAATTTTCGGGGATGACGAATTTTGCGGCGCGCGCGACCGCGAAACTTGCTGCGTTTTTTGCCAGTCGCGAAAGAGCGCAAAATGAGAAAATTCCTTGAATATTTCCGACATGCTGTTCAAAAATTAGCGACAATATTGCAGCAGTCCTCTTCTTTCTTTACCGCAAAAAACCGCGTGCTGCCGCCGCGATACTTCATTGCGGTGCGGTTTGGTTTACGATTTCACACGCGAGCGTCGTACAGCGCACAAAGAAATCAATCAGAGTTATACGGTCAATAGTCTGAATTGTAGTTATCCTTCTGTAGATAAACATTTTCTTTTTTAACCTGCTGTTAGAAAAATAATAAACATTGGAGCAATGGAACATTTTAGCATGGATAATAAATTAACATAAAATTGACTTCTATCTTTCATTGGAAAGGAAAATAATTTTTTTATATATTTAAATTTTTTCTCAAATGTGTTTAATTTCAGAGATAGATTAATTATGATCCAAAAATTTTTATTTAGCCTCCTTGATAACATGATAAAAGTCTAATCATTTTAGAGGATTAAATCTGAATTATATCAAATATATGTATTTTGTGACAAATAATGTTTTCACTATTGAATTTAAGGTACGCTAATATTACACGTAATTGTATTCTAACAATAATATTGGTAAACATTACGTATTAAGTTAAGCTAATTAGTTAATGAATTATATTTGAAGTTAACAGCTATCTCTAATTCAGCATATGTGTAAGCGCATTGTTATATTGTATATAATAAAGTAAAAAGATATCACATACAACTACTATATAACATTAAAATAAAGATAGTAATATTATTTTCGTAATTTCTCTCACGATACCAATAATTAAATATGTCTTAAAATATATGTGCGTGATATATTAATAATACGAATTTTGAAAATGACATCAATCGTTTTCTTTATCGATATTTTCGCTATTAATACTCAGAAATTGATAATCTTTCTTCATACAATATTTCGCAATCTTGTAAATAAAAAAAAAAATTGCATCGAAAATAATATTTCGAAGGAAAAACACACTCGTCTTTGTTACATAAAACTTTTGCTCGGAGTAGATTACATCATACGAGTGGCCACTCGTCCGAATTGAGGACTCGCGCGTCGATGTAATTGGCGACCGCCGAGGTTATACAATTGCGAGGTCGCGCTGTGCCCTTTGATCTGCCCTGTAATCTTCAAAGCGTCGATAACGTTGGGTTATTATACGCCGAAAGTAGACGTCGTTAATTAAAACTTTTGGCCCTGAATCTAAAGATTTGAATATCTCAACGCATTAATATTTATTCGTGATATAATTCGGCCGATTCGTGCCGGATGAATAATACCTGAGATGTTGGCTTACATCATCTCACGCACTAAAACGCACCGGACTGAGGACTGGCCTTCTGCCGCGATCGTTACTCACGTAACTCGGGCCGTCATTTCTAGCTGCCGCCAAACGACCGCAATTTCCAACGCTGCAGGAGGAGAGGATACTTTACGGATGAGCAATAGGAGGTATAACTATCTCGATATTCCCCGTGTTCCGTAATGGTTCAAAGGGTTGCGCAACGGACCTCATCAATTATATCGCGCCAAATCGTTATTTTTCGCATAAACGACCGTAGAAAGTAGCTGCATATATGCATGCAGATGCACGGCAATTATTGAGTAGCATCGCTTGATATTATAATAGACACTTCCGGTCAGTGATTTGCGCTATTATCGGAAATTTATTATATTAAGCAAGATGCGGTGTATTTTGATATCAACGCTCTCGCAAAATCACTCTATGTTAAAATTTATTAAATCGTTAATCGTCAACGTGTATTAGATTAATTATAATAATGACAATGAAAAAATGTTGTTATTATATCTATTCAAAATTACATCAATTAAATATTTCTATTTTTCGAAAAATGTAATATATAAATAAAGCAGCCAGTAAACACAAATTTGCAATTGCAAAAAAATACTTATTACATTCTTTCCATACAGTATCTGAAAAAAGAGCGAAGCGATTTTAATGCTCTTGTTAAGTTACACGCAAATTTACCAAAGCTGAAGAATCTAGAGATCGATCGATCTGAAGGAAAAGAAAAGCGTGAACATTTTCTCAAATCGGCAAAGGTAAACAAAAAGTAACGCTAATTACACATAACAACTATACAAAAAAAAATTGAAAAAAACCGCCTCTTTCTCGGGAAAGCACGAGTTTTTGCCCGCATCTTTTAAAGAATAAATAGTATCACTTCACCATTGTGTAACGCATAATAACTAAAATTTGTTATCTGATAATTAAACGATATGCAAATAGCATATCATTAAATATTATCGACACTGATGGAAGAATAAAATATTAATTACAGAGATTTAAATGATATGTATATCAATTTTTAGTAGAATTTCCATTTCAGATCTAATTCTATATTTTTTGATTGTTGCGTTAACATTCTGTAAATTTATTGCAATTACAAGAAAATGATATGTATGTAAACAGGTGTGCGTGCGTGTAGATGTGTGTGATCGATCGATAGTAATGACAGATATATGATCCTAATTTTTTAAATTTTATTACCTTAACTTTATTTCCATTTTTTTTTCATTTCTTACATCAGAGTATAATTGTGATAAAAATTTCTCTTTTGCAGTTTTATTATAAAATAAAAATAAAATCTTTGTAATTTCATAGTTAATTTTAAAAGGATTAAAAAGATGACAATAGGATGCAGGAATGAGTATATAATCTCGCCCTCATCTGCCGCAGAGATTCCAATGTTAAATGCAATCACGAAATATACATTCGAGATTTTTCTCTATTCCGCGCGTTTCCATTTTCTAAATATCTTTCTTGTATTCCGCATGGCCGATCCTGCCCTCCAGGGATGGGCGATTCCTGGGGACGCAACAAGACAGCAGGAACTGAAGCGGCGGACAGCCGAAAGGGACGCTTGCCCCGCAGCCTGGCTTGCAGTTACTTTTCCTACACATCGTTTGCATACTATTTGTGTAAGCAGCAATGCATATGCATGCGGCGGCGCATCCGCCAGAGAGGCAGTCGTTGCAATTGGATTATTCGACGGGGCCGAGCGCTTATAATGAAGAGAGAGAGAGAGAGAAAGAGAGAAAATGCGCGGGTAATATCGTCGTAATTAGCGCTGGGCAAGCATCGCACTAGATGTTCGTTCATCCCATCATTATGCACCAATATACGCGCAAGTGATAACGCGGGTCCGCGCTTATAATCCGCTTCTAATCTTGTAAATTTTCGAGAAATTAAAAATTAAGAGAAAAAGAGAGGTAGAGAGCCCGACTGAGGAGATGATCAACGGTAATTGCATGAAATGCATGCATGAGAGAGAGCTCAGAATTGTACCTTTGAGCGCTCACCTAATGCATGGTTTCCGTTCATTGAACCGCTCATTGCATCTCAGTTTCCAGTCTATCATGCATGAGACGACGACAGGGAACACCGGAAGCACCGGAGGTCGTGCTATCGCGCCGATACCTAAAGGCATCGTCAAATCAGCTTTATGATATCCTACCCATGTACATACTCCAATGTCAATCGATGGAGATTCTCGGTATGAACGTATGGTATGTATATTCGTGCTTATGCGTCATCGAGTCCGCATGTATTTCCGCGCGCGGTCCCGATGTAGTTTCCCTTTAAAAAGACTACTTTTTTTATTTAGACATTGAAATATTCCTCAGACGACTCTCCGATGGAAATCGCGTTATTCGAATTATTCGAGTCGTAATAAATCGATCGAAAAGCATGTTTTATCATTTGGAATGCACGTTTCTTAAAATCTTTAAAGTCTGGAATGCACAATTTTATATTCTGATTTGACAGACATATATATCGTTACATTGCCTTTGTGAGAATGAAACTTCCCATTGTAAGATAACTCGCAATTTTCAATCAATTGCTTTGGGATGTTATGAATAATACAAAATGACATGTAATTTTGTGCGAGATACATCTTCATAAATCTGGCGCTCATTTTTTCATTTATTTATATAACATCTTTTTTTTTAATATACTGCAATTTGAGAGCGTCGAGAATACGAAAATTACAGCGTCACTGCATTTGCCAGCGCTTGTGCCTTTGTGTGTCTTAGCGCAAAAATGGCGAAGCACGACGAGACGACGCGACGCGACGCGGCAGAACTTGGGTTGTCACCCGACGCCCTCGGCGTCGGGGGGAAGATTAAACGGGCTCGGTGATAAAAGGCGAGACACGTACAGAGGTAACGCCGCGGATGCGCGCAACGATCTGTCTCAATAAAACTCACGACGTATCATCGGTCCAACGGGTTAGAAGTAATTCCGAAGAAAAGAAACGAGCAGTGCGCTATAACGAGAACGCGTAGTTTTATTTCATTTCGTCGTCTCGCTAGTTTCGGAAAATCCACTGCGAGTGTCAATGTTTCTGAATTGAACTGTGAGAAGCGATTCCACTCTGTGATGGGCTGTGCAAATTGAAAAAGTGGAAATCGAAATAG
The DNA here is from genome assembly GCF_021464435.1 of Cataglyphis hispanica. NCBI lineage: Eukaryota > Metazoa > Arthropoda > Insecta > Hymenoptera > Formicidae > Cataglyphis > Cataglyphis hispanica. Next base: position 3,259,440 of record NC_065955.1, on the reverse strand, counting down.
GAGACTATCCAATACGAACAAAAGAATGTTGAATATAAATTGCAATGAACAATATCTTATAAATATTGTAATGAGAAAATGTTTTCATTGTTTCTCATATAAATCTAGCATTTATAATCTTTTTATTATGCATGTACCTTGATTGAAGTGAATTGTATGCATATTGTATGTATATAAATTATATTTACAATTGTTTTTTTATCGAATAAGTCTCCTCGAAATAATGAAAAGTGAAGAAACGTGAAATTTTCTCTCTAATAATTTGCCTTGTCGTTCCTTAAAACCTTAACGGATTTAGCACTCCGGGATTATCGTGCTTTCTATTTTTCATTGTCGACTATCCGCAGGAAGAATAAAGTCTAATTTGTGACAAAGTCTTAAAACCGAACGCCGCACCTATAAATGTAATGGCTAAAGCTCTCGCAGATCGGACATTTTCACTTTAAAACTCTACTTTCAAAAGTTTACAAGTTATTTAAGGCGCTCTATCTTTTTCTTGTATAATTATTATTCTCTCGATATGGACGCTGCTCTTGTCGCCCCCTTCTTCAACAATTACCGTTAAAATACTTTACGTAATTCAAATATTCCTTGAAAAATCTTATTTGCAAGTTATATCCATTGTTTGTTAGTTCTATACAGATACATTCTTTGAATAATATCTTAAATATTTTCGAAATACATAATAAATATTCGAGAGACATATAAAAATTATCTACAAAAAATGTCTTCTAAACTCAATTATTAAAAAAATTTTTTTTTTAATATAGAAGATGTTAAAGCAAAAAAAAAATTAATCAAAAAGATCGAGTAAAATCGTATGTCACGCAAGTTAAACCGATAAACGTGATAGTAAGCCAACTGCAATTAAATTACGTGACCCCTGACTAACTGCATCGCAATTGAGGATGCACGTGATAACCGATAGTTTTCAAAGTAATGAAACGTGTTTCCCACTTTCCGTACATAGGTTCATGGCGAATGAGAAGGTAGGGACTACAAGTTTGAAGATGCCAGAAATTTGAGGATGCTCAACTACTTTGCATTGTATCAAGCTAGATTTAATTAATGCGTTAGTGTATTTTGTAGTCGATGAAGAGCTTCGATGGCGAGTGAGCCCTCCTGTCAATAAAATTTCCTCAAATTCAGCCTCTGCCTCATGTCAGGAAATATATAGGGGACACATAAATTTTGGCTACAACGATATATAAAAAAAGAAAATTTTTTTAACAAAGATAATTATTTACATTCTTTGGAAATGATTATTGTATCATTACGTTGAGAAAATTGATTATTAATAGCTAGTAAAGGAGATATCAATATTTAAAATTTTACAAAAACAATCTTAAAAATCTGTATATCTGGAATATCTCTGATAAATAAAATAGCGAGAGATGAAACGAGACAGAAAGGAAAGGAAATGTACGAAACGATTTCTACGACGACGTTACGGTTTCAACGGTATTTTCAACGCGGCATCGATCAAAGCACACGATATAATGGCTCTGCAATATCTTCTTTAGATTTTGAGCCGCATTTTCACGACAATATGACGGAAGAGAAATGTGACAAAGAAATATTTCTCACAAAAGAAATAAAAAAATTTCTTTCTTACGATTGAGGCTAGAATAAATACAAAAAAAATGTTACTTATAAAATTATTATTAACTTTTATCGATGATTATTGCCCACGATGAATCGTATATATCACTAACGTAGACTAAAAACTAACATAGATCTCTTTATTTAACGTATCAGCATATTGAATAAATTCGCGATTTTTATATCGCTCTTATTTTAATCCGCTTCTTCTTTTCCGAGAGAATGTTCGATACGTTCGGAGCATCACTCATACATACAGAAAGTTGTAACAGAATGGAATGTATTTAATTAATGAAAATTTTGAATTGAAATTTGGATTTCGCAAAATTTAATCAGAGAGCGTTACCGTTTCTGACGGATATTATTTAAAGTGGCAGCTGGAGCTCGGCAATGCAATCAATTGCAACGCACTTCATAAAAGATTGCTTAATAATTTATAATTCGTGTTTATGTCTGACTTTGAACGGCTTACCGCACTTCCTTGCCTGCTGACGTGCTGACGCTATGAAGTTTATTAAATTCCACGAGAAAAATGAAATGTCAAATCTTGCATAAATGCATAAAATCGAGCTGACGAACACGTTGCTCTATTAACTTTCTAATTATCAAGAAATATCCTAATAAAAAATAACTGAATTTTCGTATATCTACGTAACAACATTCTTGCGTAAAAAATGTGCTGATAACAAAATAAACGATTCATTAACAATAGATATTATAGTTATATTATAATTACAGTTGAACAAAAAAAAAATAAAATTTTCTACAAATAAGTGTTATTGAAATTTTCATTTCAATCAATTATATTTCACTATTAGATAAGCAAGAAATATTCAGTCAGTAACTTTAAAAGAATAATATACCGATCTATAGCAAACGCTCCGTTTTAAATGCTTATGCGTACGCTTTAATGTCAATCTATGTGCAATAGCCTTAAGGTCGCGATACGATGCGCGTTTTGAGCGACGTAAATCCAGTCAATTTCCTGACCACTTCCCACCGTTGTCAGCATAATCTACTCGAAAGCCGATAGTGTCGGCCGTGCATGGACATTTTGAAAGAGCGTGATGTAACGCTCTAGCGAAAGCCATCGAATGACGTATTATGTATTCAGAGAGAAACGTCAATCCGCTGTGAATGATATGTTGGAAATGAGGGTCGGTATTGCATTAACTGCTGATCGCGAATCAATACGAACGTGCGAGCCGTCAAATGTAACATCCGATGATCGAACGCAGGTAAAAAAACGCGTATTCGCATGCGATCGGCAACTGCTGTTTGAAATTAATGTTCTTCCTTTATCAGATATAGCGCAACTGCAGTGGCGGTCTGTATTTCTCGAATTTCGCGCGTGTTATCCGGATAATAAATGCGACAAAATTGTATTTGAAGCATATTATTTTCAGTAGTTTCGCGTTTGTGATGCGATTATCTAGATGTATCCTTCGCGCTGCGATGCTTCATAAAACTACGGATAAAACCTAACAGTAGGAATATCAATAGCTACGTCTGTATAAAGATGCCGTCATTTCGAATAATTTCTGGACGGAAATCTCTAGCAAAGAGTTATGACGCTCCCTCGGGAAGATATTAAGAATAATTTGAACCTGAGAGTCCAAACACATTTTCCAATTTACTAGAGTACACGGAAAAGAAACTTTTCGTAAAAATATTAACACGACATTTAATGCGAGTTTAATTATAAATAATTAAAACAGATAAGCGCAGTGTTTGCGTCAGTAACGATTAACAAATAAATGGTAAACGAGAAGGCGAATATATGAGGTGAAATTTTTCAAGTTGCCGGATTTCCACTTGCCCTCTCGCAATAAAGATTGTTAATGCGCTAACAAGTTTTCGCGCGTAAATAATTCGTAAAGAAGAAATGGTGTCGTGTAATAAGTAACGATGGGTGTGAACGTGAGTAAGAAACAGACGGGAATGAAAAAAAAAAAACAAACGCGTATGAGGCAGAGTAAAAAAAAAAAGAAAAGAAAGAAAAGAAAGAAAATCCTGCCCGCGCGAACGAAATGACCGCGCGCGGATGAAATATGTTCATTCGAGTGCAGCAACGTGCAATGCAACCGCAACTTCGGTGCACCGCATTTTCCACCGGTCGAGTTTTGTGCGTGCCGTTCGAGAGAGAGAGAGAGAGAGAGAGAGAGAAAGAAAAAGGTAAAGAGAACGCGCGCGCGTTCAAAGATATTTACGATCTGCGGCTTGTGCGGGCGTATCGATTTGCACACGAAGGTCGATGCTGGCGTATCGGATTCGCGCTTAGAATAACAGACGGACTAGTTTCGTATTCGAATGATTTCACGCTCAAGAATTCCTATAGAGCGTGTCAGGACAATCTTAAAACATGTCTTATAGGTAAAGAAAGAGAGAAAGAAATTTATATATATATATATATATTACTCTTATTATTAACGGATTAATTTAATGAGGTAAAGAACAAGGATAATATTTAATACGCTCTTAGTAGCGCTCTTAAATTATCCGATATTCATCGCACCGGGCGCTCGAGAGAGCCCGGGAGGGGCGATTTTAATTAACATCGATTGCCGCATCGAGACTCGTATTGTAGAGAGGAACATGGATGACTGCTGCTGCCGCCGCACAAACTCTCGAATTATCCCGGAATATCCGCCGACCAAACGAAGAAACGGAAAGAAATGGAATACAAAGAATGGTCGAGAAACGGGTTCTCCTTCGAGAAGTGGAGGATGTCGGCAATTATATATAGAGAGACTGCGGGCAACGTCTTAACGTTTTCTCCGGTAATTGCGTCGTATCACCCACACGGAAAAATAAAGAATAACAGCACCGAGTAGCTGGAGAAATAGAGCAAGAGTTGAGGATGGCGGAAGAAAGTGCGGTAAACCGAGAAAATAGTGAAGAAGAAAAAGAAATAACTGAAAACAAAGGAGTGGACGAGAGGACAAAATGGCAAGAGGTTCGAAGGCTGCAAATCGTCGGTCATCTTCTCAAAAGGAATTGTTTTCCTTCCCAACGTTCCGTCAGTCAAAGACCAAGATGGATCCTTCATCCCTCTCGTCCGTTTTTATCTATCTTCTGCGATTTCCTCGTGAGAATTATGAAAGCTCATATTTTACTTCCCATTGTGTCCGATTCGACAATGCCCGATGTCGTTTATTTCTTTTATAAAGCTTAACCTATATAAAGCGAACAAGAAATCGCATATCAAAGTTAGCACCGTTTGTTGCAACAAAATGTTTGCGCTTTTTCATACAAATCAACTTACTTCATCGAATATTTTGCTGAAGTTTTTTTTATCTACCTTTTCAATAATCGATTGAAAATTAATTTTTTTTTTTTTAATAAATTTTTGGGCTTTGTAAATTGTAATATATGTTTAAGGAAAATATATATGTTTAAATTAAACATGAAGCTAAATGGATTTATTTCATCAAAATAAATGTATGTATGTGTATTTAGAAAAATATGTGAAAATTTTAAGCGAATATAACTTTGCATATTATATAATTATATGAAAATTTATTATATGCAAAGTTCTGTTATTAATTTCTAAAAAAACTTGATTTTGTTGATATGAATAAAAGATTATATTTTACATATTAAAATCCCACAAAAAATTCAAATTTTGTAATATATTCGTGTTTTTCACGAGATAATGATATGATTTTATCTGCGTTATAAATTGTTTAATAAAAGATTATCCTTGTCCCGATAATTTTTATTAAAGAATTTTTAACATAAAAGTATATTTTTTATAAATATTTATTTGATTTTTGACGTATACTAAATATTCAAATATGTCTCTAAAGCATGTCGAAATACCTCACTTTAAAAGCCCATGCATTTCCAGACACGGTAATATCGACTGTATTAAGGAAATAAATCTGAGTTTCTGTTGTCCTACGTGTTGCTTGCCCGTGAATGCCTTTCTTATCCCCAGGTGGTACGCTATGCATTCAAATGAGCTGCAAACAGGATATCGAGAGTATCACAAGTGAAGCGGAGAACAGGGACGAAGGACGACTCTGTGGGTGTGGTGGGTGAAATAAAAAGAAATGCGAAGGATATACGAAAGGCGGGCGTGACGGAAAGAGAAACGAGCGATGCAACGAAAGAACGATACGGCAGTTGTAAAAATGAAGGGGACGACGATAAAACAAAGATGGTCGAGATAAAGATAGCGGACTGACAAGATAGAACGGCGCGAGGGAAAATTAAGGGCAAGGTGGTCGCTTGTAACTTCAAAAAATTGAGGAAAACACAGATATGAGCGTAGAACGCACACCAATCCGTTGATGAAACATGTGAAATGCTAGAATGGAAAAGAGAAAAAGAGAGAGAGAGAGAGAGTTAGAATTATGAGTGCGCTCGAGAAAGCGCGGGTGGTAATGTAGAGAGCACTAGTAGAGGAATAAAAATGGAATGAGAATAAACGACTGGCTAAATAAGGGGGAAATATTACGGCAGTGGTAGGAGAGCAATAGATAAAGGCGGACGCGACGAATAAGGGGAAATCGTACTAACCAGAAAATATACGAAAACGCGGAACATGCCATGGAAAGAGGAGAGTTTACTCAAGAGAAAGTCTGAACGATGAGAAAGGCGAGGTATCTCCAAGTGAATTTGCTACAGACGTCCCGGCAGATATTCCTTCGAGAATTCGAAGAGATATGTAACATCGTGGAGAAAGACGTCTTGACAAGACAATGTCATATTAAAGAACAAAGAATATCAAAGTACAAGAGTATTCAGGATAAGAAGATATTTATTCAAAATATTTGTTCAAAAGGAATGCTACAAATAATTCTTTTCATCTTTAAAGTATTTTGAAAGAGAGAGAGAGAGAGAAATTTTTATATTATTATTACATTATTGTATTAATTACATAATAATTATAACATTCTCAATTATAATGCATGCAGATATTTTCGTTTAAAAAATTGCATATAATCATATTTAATAATATTTGCTCTGGTACTAGATCTCATTAAACTTCAATATTCAATAGCCTCTATTATCGAGTCATTAATTATCGTGATGTAATTCGTATGTAATTCATAACGAGCTTATTAACATTCGATCGTCGCTACATTAGTCCCGTAATACATGTATAATTTCTCTTTGAAACCTCGGATTACTTGTGGTACACGTACCTTTTTGGCCATTCATGTCGCATGAATGAGCGAGTCAACGATTTAATTTCGCTCGAGGTGTTTTCGCCGGGAACAGCTTTACTCGATGACGCAGATTCTCCCGTCCCTCTATCCCGCCATTCTATCGAAAGGAGCGAGAATAATCTAAAGAGAAAAAAAAAAAAACCGTGGAGGCGGCACGTGAAGCGATGTCGGTATTAAAGTACAAGTAGGAACGAGATAAGGGTTGATAAAGTCCCGGCGAGAATGTAATTGCGCCCAGCATGGACCGCGTCGCGGGCCCGTTTTGAGCTCCGATGTCTTCTAATGTAATTTTGTTTGCGATTCCCAGAGGCAAACGCGGATGAGAACAAATTGGGTTAGGGGTAGCACTGCGGATTGTGGCATTTCACTCGTAATTCTTTCCTTCCCGTGCTTACGGCGTAAATTAGTTCCTCCCCGCGCGTCCCCTTTCCGAGACGAACCTTCGGCAGAGTCTCTTCTTTTTTCGAATTCGAAGCGTAATTAGGCACTTAATGCACGTCGCAATCTACAAAGTTTTGCCTTAATATCTCTCATTTATCATTTTATTTATTTAACAAGAATTAAGTTATTTTCCTATTCCTCCTCTCCTCCTCTCTCCTCTGAGAATTTTCAGGAATAACGGTCGGTTATTTAATTTCTTAAATCGCTTTGAACATTATGCAACTACGATAAAATGAACGGCCCTTTGCCCATATTAGCCTTTGTTTATTTACTGCTATGCAGCGGGCTGTCGACGATCTCATAATCAAATTTCTGCTATGGACTGGATATAAAGCTACAAAGCGCGTCTGTTGATCGTAAAAAAATGTTTATTTTTATCCAATTCCACCTTCATAGGAGATTCAGAATATATAATTTGATTTGTTGGCTTTATTTGACTAATCTAAAACTTCAATAAAAATTAAATATCGATTCAATGCTACAGCGGTTGTCTGTATCTAACAAGCAAAAATATTCTGCTTCACTGTAATGTGTAAACTATTAACCGGAAAAACTTTAAAATGATCAATGTGATGTTCTTAAAATAATTTCAAAAAAAATTTATATTAATATATTATTATTATTTTTATTTCCTATGTTCAATTTATCTATAATTTATGTAGCTTTTTTTCACAATAAAAAGAATGAATAAAAGAAAAGATTTAACAAATCATTTAAATTACTTACAAAAAGTGAATCGTATCTCTTCCGTATTAATTATGGCCATTTACTTTAATTAAACGCGTTCACGTAACGCATTAATTACAATATCGCAATATAAAGATACATATATACTATATTCTACCATTATTTAAAGACATTAGAAATTGCGCGCAACCTCGCGACCAATCTCGTAAGCGTCATAATTTCACAATAATGTTCCACATCGATAAGGGACCGCACCGCAGTTTCATTAAAGACGCAATCCATTACATCGCAGCGGTGATATGGAAATGAACCGCAATGTTCTGCAAGATGGAGTTGGCCGAGAAACACGAGGAACAAAAAAAGGGCGGGTGAGAGTGAGCGAAATGGAAAAAAAAAAAAAAAAGGATTGCACGAGCTGAAGATCGGTACAGTAATACCGGATAGGAAAATAAAAAAGAGATAAACCCCCGGCTGTAGCCTTGCAATAATGCTTTCAGCCAATCCACTCCATCCACGCCATTCATCTACATCTCCCTCATCAACCACTTGGCTGGAGTTATTTGCCTCGTAGATCTCAATCTCCATTTGTCGTTGTGTTTCATTTCGCTGTACTATCGCGCTTTAAAGCTCATAAAACATAGTCATCGTGTATGATTCTCAATAATCGCCACCAGAATAATCGCCTACAGAAGTCGCAGAATAATATGCGTATATTTCTACCATATCATCGATATCGCATTTAGAATTAGAAAGATTAAGCTGACTTTTTTTATGCAGACAACATCAATCGATTAAAGAAAAGATCGAGTGAATTTTTTTTCTTTCCTTCTTTCTCCGCGGCAATAATATTTCTAGTATATATCGAGAAAAAAGCAGAAATGTCTGCATTACAGAAAAGATAAAAGAAGAAGATATGACAAGAAAAAAGAAAAAAATTAAAGATAAAGAGATAGAGAGAAACGGTGGAAAATTTTATGCGGGAACGATTAAGTGACCTGGAAAGCGATCGTGTGCAAGACCAAAGCGTGCAAAATTATTCAGAGATATAACGCGTCAAAACGAAATGTTTGTCGTTTTCGACTTTTAATTTTGCGCAAAACAATTTCCAGACGAGCGATCGGACCGTTGGACGAAATTGTCGTTTTGTGTAATCACGAAAATTTAATTGTCCTGCTAGAAACGCAATTTCGCGGTACATTGTCAATATATTCATGTATAAATTAGGGAATTACATCAATTTAATCAAATTCACGTCATTCGCATTTTATGAAGAGTTTCTTTTAGCATGCATTTGCAATGGAAAATACTTCAACGAGCACTTTTCCAATGGTAATAAATGAATTAGGGACGCTGTATATAGATATATTATATAATACAATGTCATAAAATAAATCGGCCAAATCGACGATAATTTGATCGAAGAATTAAACATGTAATAATATGCTGATGACAAATACTTTTTATATATATTTAGCTCTACACAGTATATATATGCTAAACTTTTATATATAAAATTTGATTAACGGAGCATCATTAAATGAGAGTAAACAGTGTCCTGCGTTCGCATGACAGATTCTTATTGCTAAGACAAATAGAAATCCCAGAGGCAATTAAGGCTAGGGTACGATTATGCTGGTAAATACGAGCGTAAGTAAGAGACGTTGCTGTCTGTTGAAATTTAAAGGATGTTTGAATGTCTGTAACTATTTCCATAACTATGTTGATTCCGATGCACGTTTCGTTGAACTTTGCAATTATACACTTCTTAGAATTTCAAAGTTGGATAGATTGTTGAAAGATGTTTCCGAAATATTATATTTCTAGCCTTGTATACAAAGGAAATTAGTAATTGCTGTATCTCCTTCCATTTATGATTTACTAAAGCATATTTATAAAAGCATATCGATATTACTATTAACAAATATTTAATGAGTCATGCTAAGTCAGATTATATTACCGAATAATTTGCCACAAAAACACGAAATAAGCGCTGTGATTAAAACTAGCTATATGAACGCGTAGATACTCTTATTTAGATGAAAACTTTGTACTATGATGCGCTGTTTACGTTCAAAGTAATTATTTCCGACATATTTTCAACATATTTCCCCTATTAATTAGCTCCAGATGAAACATTCCTGGAAACATTACATTTACGTTCATATTTATGCTAATGAATACATTTTCATTGGCAGATAAAACAGATGATATAATTATAATGATTATTTTAATGACGTGTAATTAAAACTTTAATTAAAATTTCTTAAAAACTCACATTGTTAGTTTGCTGTGATGAATGCGATTAAAATAATAAACAATAAGATAATATTTCAAATTGTCATCATTGTATTTGACGCATGTCATCGTAGAGAGTTCAATAAAGTATTATACACACACACACACACACATATATATATATATACGTATGCATATACAACGTAAACATAAAAATAAAATATTTAAAGATTTCACGATATTCCTCATGATGATAAATCTTTTCACGAGGAATCCCTTCCATTTTATGATCACAACTATTAACAGAATTTATATCCTGCGTGAAATAACAGCAAAGATTTGCGGATGGATCTAAAAGAGATAGCTTTTAAAGACCTCCATAAACGCCGGTAATCGCTTCCTAATCGCGAGCTCGATGAAGAAAATCCTGGACGCTCAGGACTAATTATCTTCCGTAATTAGAGAGCCTTTGACAACGGATAATCGAGAGGAGAGTGAAAAGTTTTCCGTAATAATTTCTTTTCTCGCTGTTCGCTTTATCTCCGCATCCCGCATCCATCTATTCTGCCGTCGTTTCGCTTTCGCGAAACTCGAGAGACCAGAGATTGGAAAGTTCTTACAAATAAAATTAACTATGTTTGCACTTTGATTGTTTCATGAATTAATTACCCTACTGTGAAAAATGCATATAAAATTATCGAAAACTGTATTATGCTTAATAATAAATAATATGTTTAATTATACGGTTAGATATAATCTGATTTGTCCATATGCGTGTGTTTGTCTAAATATAATTACATCATGATAGCATAAATTATGATTATTAATTAAAACAAATAATATCAATTATTATTTACTTTTAATATTTATTTTATCTGATATATCAACAGTTAATAGAGATATTTTTTTTAATTGACCCCAGAAAATTTCGCGACAAGTTTTTTTTTCAGCCATTTATAAATATTCTGAAGGCAACTAAGATATATAATCCCAATATTTGTATGATTTAAAAAAAAAAATCAACTGCGTATTAAAGCAGAAGTCTGCTGCTAAAACTAATTGTAAAATCAAGAGATCCTAGTATAGTTTATGATGCAAAAAGAACTGGCATCGTCTTTTCGTTTTGGACTTTGAAGAAAGTGAAGAATGGTCGGAAAAAGCTGAGAGAGTTTTCGCAAGAGAATCGCAAATTATCAACCGGATCGAGCACGAAATTTTCCGTCACGTGCACATATCTCGGCGTTCGATGAGTGGAAATTCGTTGTGATCCGAAGTGAGGAGACAAAGCGATGCCTCCGGGATGATAATTAATGTTTAACAAGTCCCCCTCAACCCGCGGCCAGGAAAAGGGGATAGTGTCGGTGGTGGCAACACGCCAACAGTCTTTGTCGTGCCCGCCGCGTCGACGGAAGAAAAGTGAATTTCCACGAATTTCACGCCATTAGCCGCTTCGCAGTTTTTCCCATCTCCGTTCAAACGACGATGCCAAACGGACTTTATCTCGTTCCTCTATTTCGGTCGTTCTCCTCGAACGGATTGATTTCCTGCTCGTTCACGGTTTAGATATCGCGATATTTTTAAATTCCTAACTATAAACTAGGTGCATTTATATATCATATCACTGTAAATATTAAACTGTAATGAAATATATTTAAATGAATTTTTAACTAAAGTTGTCATGCACAGAATAAATATATGTATGAATCATCTAAAAAACTAAATTGCAGTATTTCTTAACAAGACGTTATTTTATGTCTAAAAAAAGATGCATCAATAAAGAATATGATAATTTTCAAACAAACTCATACGTTATATTATCAATTATATTTACATAATGGTTGACATAATGCAAAACATTGTGCAAAAGTATTGAGAAATGTGATTGAATGCAATAGTTCAATCAATCACAGAAACAATGTTTTTCACTTTTGTGGAAAACTTAGCGTTCTTTTCAATCGTTTTTATTTTCTTTCTCAGTAATGCATTTTTAAGAAGACATTTGTCTCATAAGATTAAATTCTGATAGAATTTAAATTATCACATTGCACAAATTAATTATTTAACAGAAATGTCAATTAAATTTTGTAAATGTGAAAAGATCGATTGCAAAGACAAATATTAAACAAATAATAATGTGATATATTGATTAGGATGGTTAAAATAAAGTAACGATTAATTAATAAAACACTGTTATACTTTTACACAATAATACTTTTCACATTAATGTTGATGTTTGGACATGTATACGAAGAAAAAAAAATATGCAAAATCAGAGTTTACGAAGCATTCAACGTCTATACTCTTCCCTCAAGGCTTCCCTCAAGAATATATAAGATTCTCTCGAAATAATTTTATAAAATTGACCCTTATCGTGAAGATATTCAAGCTATTAAAAATACACGCAGGTCACCACATAGCTACAGTTCATTCACTTTTCAAGAAATAGACGACCACAATAAATCCTCTCAGAATACCCTTTATTCTTTTTCTTCTTCTTTCAGTCGAAAGACTCGCGGCTTTGTCCCTGTAGCTAAGATATTATCCGAGCCATTTCCAGAAGATTTTCTCCGTTATCATGCAAATGGATTTCCGCTTGGTTACATAAATATTTGCTAAAGACTAATGAGATATATTTTTGTCGAGAGCTGCAACGTACGAATATTACAAACACGCAAGATATACATAAAGATATATAAATAGAAATGTTCATATATCGTAAAATATGGAAACTCGCCAATTTAAGAGAATTGTATATCCGACAAAAAATAAAAAAGAAATGTAAAATAAAAATTGATATTTTCAGTAAACAATAAGAAAATTATCTGCTCTATTAAGAATCATGTATTCTAATGATAATAAATCTAATGATAATATTTCATAAGAATTATGTCACTCGAAATAAAAATCGTTGTATTATTTAACAATCTAGAACGTAATATCGTCTGTTGATTCCAGATATAATTTCTCTACGATGGCTCTTTCTAGGATTTCTTTTTTCTCCAACAATTTAAAATAACTGAAAAATTGGATTGAAAAGGCCTCGTGTAAACACGCGTGTGCAACACGATAGCAGGTCAATGTATCACGTAACTATCTCTTACTTAGATGGAGAGAAGCAGATCGGTGTCGTCGGCTCTTTTTACCTTCTCTCTGTCCATCCTATATATTGATATAGGTATTACTTTTGCAAGCAAAGTCAGAGGAACAGAGAGGGATGTAAATACGTAGGTACTAGGGGCAGGGAGGATGTAAATATGTACGGACGTTTTGAAACGTTGGCGGCTCCCACGAGACGAGACCTGAATGGTCGAACGAGCGCGCTTCCGCTTTCAGCACATGAAAATGGTGCCCGGGGCAACCGCCATTAGCCGGAGAAAGGAGGTATTAAACTCAGCTTGTTGCTTAACGATGACGACAAGCGAAACGGAACCGATAATCGTCTCCATGGTATGAGAAAAGCAAACGCGCAGTTTTTTATAAGAATTTTGACGCGTTAATTATTTCAATCCCGTACTATCATCGTTCCTTGGTCTTTAATTTATTCAAATTAGTCGATTTTTCATGTAATTAAAATTCTAAAGCCATTTACTAGATAAATTAAAGAAAAAACAAAAATTATTGTGTAATATATCTCAAATATATAAGATACTTTGCATTTCTTTTAAAAAATTACTTTTTTTGCAATACACATACATATATATATATATATATATATATATATATTTACAAACATATCATTGTAAATGTTGATGTTGAAACATTATTATTTACCAAAACTTACCAAAACAAATGACACGGAAAGAATAATCAAACTAGACAATAGAATATCTTCGAGAAATTCCATATTATAAAAATATCATAGCACGATTGCACGAGATGGATATATATTTTATGTATATGTTTTCTCTTTATGTTTCTTTAAGAAATGTAATCCTTTTGTAAATAATCAATGTAATAAAACAAGTGAAACATCTCTACAAGTCTTTTATATTGCACGTTCTGTTTGTATATATAATGTAAAAGTGCCGTAGCATCATATTTCAACAAATATCAATGTAATACTATTCCCTGAATGTCATTTGATCAATAATATACCACTCTTCCTAAATTCTTCAATACTTCAAACATATTAATACATGTATAATTTTCATTCTTTATCTAATGTCATAGAATATACAATACAATATTATTATTACGTCAAAAATTGTAGCATGCTAATTAAATGTTTGTAAACGCCTGCAAATCCCTGTATCAATTTAAACTTAAAACGTAAATTTTTCTACACATACATTTTTCTTGTTCGCCATCAAAAGTCAAAATTCAAGGTAAAATCTAAAGGTAAAATTTAAGATGTCATGACATTATTTAAGTGATGAAATTATTAAATCATTTAAGATGTCTCGGGAAATCCTTCGTCAGTTACATTATATCAAACTGTCCAGAATGAAACACGCATATCGTTGAAATCGATATTGCAGTCCTCCATGTGCACAGTTCGTACATATAAAGATTCATCTATCCTCATAAATTCACTGCCCGGCGAATAATGCAAATTTACTATTCAGACATCGTGGACCAACGCATATCACGCGGACAATTTTTATATTTTACATTCTCTTATAATATTAAAGTATGTCGCGCATTACATGTTGAAGATAATGTTCCGTTGTAATAAATGTCACTGCATTACAATAAATTGAAATTCCCCGTCGCATACTTTATGAAAATATTTTACGTTTCTCTCGTCTAAAATAGATTAGTCATAGCGTGTAATTGTGTGTATGTGCATAAAAAAATATAAATCTACTTCCAATATGATTTCTTGCCAGTTTGTCTCCTTCTATTCATTTTATATTTATGGATATGTAGATATATATTTATCTCGATATTGTGCTGCTTGATCAAATATGTACACCTCTATTTTGAATCATCCAATTTATGAATTCGAGGAAATATATATTGACTATTAAAATTTATTAAGATTGCCTTAGAGATGAGAATGTATAGATACAATATTACTATAGCATTATTACTATAGCAGTGCAATTTCTCGTATAACGTGTATCAAGGCCGGGCAATATCTTAGGGCATTATAACAAAACTGCAAATGCATTCGAGATCCTTGCTTATCGTTACACTATCGATAGAATATTCGATGAGAATATATTTGATTTTATTATTATATAGTTATCTGAGATATCGAGATGTCCAAATGATTAGTAGGAATTATATTTTTGGGTATTCTAACATTAATGCAAGCGTATCTGGAAGTATAATAAAATATAACGCATAAGAACGCATAATAATAAAAATACATTTTTTTAATAAAAACTTTTGTTTTCAATAATTTTCGGAGTGCATGATAGAATTTAAATGTATTAAGTACAGACTAAAGTCATATATATCAAAGCTCACATGGAGAGCTTTCTGTTCAAAGTTGCATGCATTCGATGCATTCAAAGAACGAAGCGAATGCAGGTATGTCATAAAATATTAAATGTAAAACGGATAAACAACAGTACGTAGCTATTTTAACAATGTACTCAATATTATCCGATACCTATTACGGAATACATATTGTAAATCATTTTTCAAAACTTGATTCATCTCTTTATTTTATCAACGTACGATTCAGATTATATAAACTAATCTCGTGATATATAAAAATAATCCTTTGCGCATTGCACTTTAATACTTATAACTATCATCTTTCATAAAATATTCGTTTTCGTCTGCAGCTTCTTTCATTAAGTGTAACTTCAAAGCCTTTTTTCATGGAGTCCTGTACGAATAGTCGTTAATTAAAGCAAGTCTGTTTATCTCGAGATCAAAAAGGCCAACCATAAAATGTTCGCAAAAAATTTTTAATGTTTACTTCTTTTCCCTTTATAAAAACACAATATCCTAAAAAAAGGATATTTTAAAAAAATTGACACACACACACACACACACAAAATACACTACTGACATAAAAGAGTTTGTGCGATTATAAAATTAAGAAAGTTGCGCACAATTATTAATAAGGTCCGTAGCCAATTAACAATTCTAGACTCCCAGGCCCTTCATTAGGAAGAAACTCTCCTTTCACGATCTACTCGCTGTAGAGTGGCATTAAACCGATAAGTTACGGCGCGCCCGATTCTATCCGCGGCGTCGATTCGTTTTCTCGAATTCCTCCTTTCGACTTCTCGCTGAATCGCCTGGGAAATTCATCTCGTTCCAGAAAACTCTTTCATTGTACGGAGCGCAAACTGGTCGGTAAATGAGCGTTAGAAGAATAATTCTACAAGTTATACGTAAAAATCACTTTTCCATACCGATCTTTCTGCGAAATTTTTCCACGAACGTAAGAACGTTAAGTGTTACGCCTTTTGTTAAATTACGAGAAAAGGAAATATATAGGTATCAAAATATAGTATTAAAATATTTAAAGAGATAATAAATTTTCTTTTTTAATATTATATCCAAGATCGATAACGTTAAAGCGAAAAATGGGGTTAGCCGGCTACAAATCGCTTAATCCAAGATTAAGGCCAACAATTTTTTCACAATGTGCGCGCAGCCTGAAATTTCACCGTGCAATTTTCGCACAAAAACCGGAAAGCGGATTCGTACGACCAAGCCGAAAATACTCCCCCGCTGACTTTTAGACGAGCCGTGCACAAGACAACATCACGGAGCATTTCACACGGTTTGTGCTGTATATTTACGAGCAGCGGGTGCGGTAATGACCGTTTTTCTTTCTTTCTGTCTCTCTGTTATCTTCGCACCTGCTCGTACATGTTATGTATATATGTTGCATAATGAATATCGGACACTTTAACAAAATTTAGCGCGACTATCAGTCATTCTTTCGATCGTTTGAGGAATTATCGAGGGATAAGTTCACAGATAGCGGAAGCAAAAACAATGCACAAACAAGAAAAATAAATGCAGCTCATTAGGATTATTATTAATTATGATAATAACAATAGATAACTTTTTCATTGAAATTAAAAACTATTGCCGAGAAATACTTTTTATACTGAGTTTCGTTTTAATTCGAATTATCATTCAGAATGGACGCGCAAAAAGTCAAACGTCGCACGTTTACGCGAGAAAAGAAAGGAAGAGACACCGAAGAATAGTCCAGGTCGGATATGTCGGCAATCTGGAAAGAAATGAGATCTCTCCCTCTATTTCTCGCTATTTCGCACTGTTATACACAGTTTCATCCCCTGAATTATTAACAAGATTCACCGCAGTGCGTATATATCGTAGCTACAATTATAATTTTCCCTTTCGCTGAGAAAAAGCTTTGTATATTATTACTTCTTTTATTTTATTTCAATTTTTCATGTTTATGCCTTGATTTCAAATCACGTCTCGTCAGATACGGCATAATAAAATTCATATAAGCTTTCTTCTCGTACCGATAGACACATACCGCGAAACATGTGTGCGTGTGTTTCGTATTTACTTTCGACAAACTTCCTGTCATTAAGCTGAGCTTACTCAGTTCCTGTAAACACGGATTCTACATACTCGTCGTAACAGCTTTACGCTAAACTACAAGATTATATGCTTCTGACAAGCAATAGCACAAAGGAAATAGCTCTAAACTCTAAAAGAAGAAGAGATAACACTTGACGCATCATGTAATGCGACGTCTTACAATCGTAAAACACGCGTAACAAAGAAACTGCAGAACACAATAAAGAAAGTCAAAAACGATCTATGGGATATTACGATAACATCGGCGGCAATATTTTCCTTTGATCCGACTAACAGAATGTTGCGTCACGTAGCACATATTCGCATTACGTTCGGATTTAATCGATTGCGCTTTTTCGCGATAAAATGCAGTCGTACCGTGAAAGTCGGTGAAAGACACACGCACAAAATCGGAGAAAAATTTTGCACGCCGAGTGATAACGTTAGTTCCGGGGCTTATCTTCTTTTTCCCCCTTTCCTTCGATATACGAAGAATGTAGATGTAAGATATATCCGGATCACACGATTTTATCATCTCCCTTCTCTGCGCTGTTAGAATATTTTCTGCAATCGCAATGCCCCCATACACGCAACGACGTGGAAACAGCTCGCATAAAGTATAGTAACGCAAGTGTGTGTGTGTGTGTGTGTGTGTGTGTAAAACGCAAAGAATCCTTTTCACCTATTCAATCTATAGAGAGAGAGAGAGAGAGAGAGAGAGAGAGAGAGAAATATTGAATTCAATACAATTAAAATAACTTTTGTGAGCAGCAATTCGGTGAGTTATAGTAATCGACAAATATATAGCATTTCCGATCTCCTTACCGCGATTCGGATTTGTAAGGCCTGAACCATCGCTTACTGCTAAGAGGCTCTATGGGAAGGATCTAATTTGCATTATTGACACAAAATCCTGTCACGACGCGGAGATGAGATACCACACGTCTGAGAATGTAACCGGCGGCGCCGAAGCCGCCCGGCTCTCTCCGAGTCGCTTATCCCTCGAAATCCCGCGGGAATCCACATAAAGGCAGAGAAGCTGCCGCAACCGCATCACGTAGGAAAAAGGACACACGGAGAAAACGTTTGCGAAAGGACGACATTCTCCTTTGATGCGAATGCGGTGTATCGCTGGCGACGGTACAAGAGGAGGCAACGACCGCCCATGAAGCAGGCGACCTGATAATCGGGTCGTTGCGGAATTGATATACACGCGCGCGGATCGTAAATCACGGATTTGATTCACGGCCAAGATTCCAGCGGATAAAGGAGAAGCACACGGCTGTTGAGTGCGGCGATAAATTCGATGGTTACATCGAATATGAATATCCTTCTTTTTTCTCTCTCTCTCTTTTTCCATGGCGTTCTCCCTCTATCTCTATCTCTCTCTCTTTCCGGATTTCCCCAGAATCTTCTCATTTCCCATGCGCACTAAGGAACAGGTCGAAGATGCTGGTTTTTTATGGCGATAAATCGATTACAGTCCGCCCCGCCGCGTTTTATATTGTATTATTCCCCGGAGATCAAAGTGGAACAAGTACGTCGATTAATTTGACAGTTTGCATACGCAGACGCATGTATGCAAAATATGTTTTTATGTGAGAGAAATTAATTGTAGATTTTAAATTGCAACAATCCCTTAATAAACAAGTCAATGGAGTTATTTAGTATTTTATTCAAATATTGCATCTCTCATTTTGAAAAAAATATATTATATTTAAATATACAAGTTAGAGAGTAAAGACTAAAGAAAAATAGATTTTTTTCTGGTTTTGTCGCATTTTATTCTGTAAATAATAAACATTATATGTACGAGTATATATCAAAATATATTACCGATATATGTGCAAAAGTACAGTCTAAGATTGCATCTCAAATATATCACAAATACATATTAATGCGAAAAAAAATAGAGTTTTGAAAATTCTGGTCAACAATTTTTTTATATAGATAACGAAAAAATATTCTGACTAGATGGGGATTATTATCGATTGCCTATATCCCTCTATGCCACGTTCAAACTTCATGAAATATTCAAGTTTCTTGGCGGAAAATTTTTAAACTAGTATCAACTCGTGTCCCTCACAAATCTTTTATAAACTACGCAAAAACTTGCGCGAGTGAGCTTTTAATCGTTTAATCATGCATCGTGCTTTTGTGAAAATACATTAATAATATCTTAATAATACCTGTCGACGGACTTACACAATGCGTGCATTATCTGCTAATTTATCGATGACATTTTTTATAACGTACATGCTGTTTTCATGTACATCTGTTAACTCTCTCATTTATACGAATCATATATTATTACATTTATCACACCATAAGAGGGGAAGTTGATGTAATAAATTTATTTACTCACCGAAAACTCGATAATATTCGCGGTGATGTCACGTGATAGCGGTCGCGAAAAAATGCTTCTAACGAATCTATTATGAATTTTGTCTGGAACGGACGACAGCAATTTTAGTGCTAGCTGTTCTGCTTCGCAGACCGCGACCGAAACGAGAATAAATAATACAACGAAGTGCACGCACGGAGTGACGCGCCATCATGTTCGTCGTAATGTGTTCATGTTTCCAACGTGAAATATTATGAATGATAAGAGTATATGTGCATTGTACGCGCGCCGCGGAAGAAGAACTCGAGATTTATGGCACTGAGATATATTCGCCTTTCATTTAAATAATATTTCTATTCTCGTACACACATCCTCGCGGTAAAGAGTGTGTCTCCGCGTTACCTTCCAACGTACTTTCTCGAGGTTTATCATCATATAGAGACATATTAATATCCCATGGATACCCTCTCGCGTGCATAACGTTTGATGTTATTAATAATGTTTACACGTTTGATGTTTTCACGTTTTAACGGAAAATTTAATTATTTAAATGAATGTAATTTATTTAATTTTCAATTGCTAAAACAATATCATTCTCACTCATTGAGAGAACGAATGCATTTGATGCGATAACCGTACGTATGTATGGCTATTTAATAAACCGATACGGGCAGCATCTACTATCTTAAATACACGAGCAGACAAAGGTAAATGATCTGCCCAATACATTCTCCTCTCTCTCTCTCATTCTATATATAATTTATCAGCACATAAGGATTGGATGGTGATGATAAACCCACACAGGTATTTCGGAATATCTTCGACACAAGATAAACCAAATTTAGTCGAACAAAAAAAGTGCATTTAGAAGAAGAAAAAGAGAAAGAAAAAGAGGAAAACCTCCTCCGCTATGTAACGCTAGCTAATTTGAATTCCACCTCGGCAGTAGGCTATCAACTCTGCCGCCTCACTTGTTCCTGAAGAGGAGAGTCGGGCTGCAATTAATTAGAAACTCGGCTACGCCAATGGTCGGGTTGGGATGACAAAGTGCAGCGGAGTGCAAAGTACGCGACGTTGCATTTTCAATGTGTAGATCGAAGTGCGTGCATCAAATTCACGTTCGTGATTTTTTAAGGACGGTCCGATATCCGATAGCATATCCTCTCGCCATTTCATTTTAGAGATTATTTAAAAGTTCCCCGACTACTACTCGATAATATTAACTCCTTTCCTCCTCTATGTATTCTCTGATCTAATTCTGACCTATTCTTCTTCATTTTCTTATAAAAATGAGTTGCCAATATCAACTAATTGTAAGACAAACACGTATGATTTAATTAAAATAAACCAATGCCATTCAAGATCTTGTTTATCTACAGTCTGGCTATATGTCATCATTAAATCAAACGATTGATTACATCGTGATGGATGGAGTTTAAGCAACGTTTCCGCAGAAGCTCTTAAGCATGATGCATAGGATACATTTAGAGTAGTAGTCAAAGCACGAACAAGATATCATAACTGGCAAGCTGATTAGAGTGGTGGACAAGACATAATGTAGATCGCATAGGATGTAATAGCTACGAACGCGACGTACAAATATCGGCTGCACTTCGGTGGATTAACTCTTATATCATCCCAGAGCAGGGTACATTGACCATTATTGCGCCAATTAATAATGTCAGCGATCTCGTTGCACGATTCCTCGTGTATTTCACGTTATTGAGAAAAAATATAGTTTCTACAAAGATTCAGACGAGCCATGATTCGTAATTACTATATATAAGCATTATACACGTATTGTTCCGTTAGCGCCACGAGTTGATTCAATGATTTGGAATCGAATCTTATTTAATGTAAATGTTTGAACTAGATTATTTATCTCTTGCATTCATATTATTGGATATCTGTCGTTTTTAAATTTTTATTATTATATTTTATTATTTTATTATTATTTTTTTATTATTTTTATTATATTTTTATTAAAAAAAAATATTTTCAAGTCTTACTAAAACTTTATAATTTTCGATTTGAGATGCTCCTCTTTATTAATGCTTAATTGAAAAAAAAAGATCTCTGTTCTTCTTAATTCTCTTTGAGAGATTTATGACTTGAAAAACACGTCTGATGAACAATCCGTCTAGTATACACCCCATGTACATATATACGTATATATAATTTAGATGATCCTCTTTTCGCTCTTTTTCATTTTGCAGATCACCGCATTTTTTTCCGACAAAGTATCGTGTTTATGGCCATATGCCAAAACAAGTTCGCAGGTTACCCGGGAGATTGTGTACGCGCCTAGGGTGGCGATGCATCACGCCGGCGGATATCCTGAGCTTCGTCCGCGTCTTTGCCGTGCCTTCCCGTCCTTTTTGGCTTCCTTTTTCCACCGAAGAAAACCGGCAGGAAGATACTATTCGACTCAACCTCGCGCAGCTCGTAATCCCCTACTCTCCCTTCCAGCAGAAGTTAAGCAAATAAAGTAAGCTTTATGATGGCCGGGCAATATTTATGACCCGTCCGACGCGCGTCTCTCTCGCGGCGCAGCATCGCGCCGGATACGCATTGTTGCGTCCCCATATCGTGTGGGTAGGAGAAGTGACACGTGCAAGAAAAATGCACGCGACTTTTCTCCGGGCTTTGTGTGCCGCTAAGAAAAATATATATATATATCGATACAAATTTACTCACTACGTAACAATGCTCAAGATAAACGTAGCACATAACTCTCTTTTACCTATTCTAAATTTTGAATTACATCTTGTACGCAATACGAAAAATGTTATGCTCATTGGAATATTTTAATCGTTTTCATTCCAAAATATTTTTTAAAAGCTTGTTTACAGCTACACGCGCGAGTCTTGCTTTTATACATTTTTTTGATTTATAAATTTTTACATTCTCTCCATTTTTCAGTACTGATATTTCAGTTAGAATTATTTACGGTTGGATGCATTAGAAATACTAGGCAAGCATCTGAAAGTCGAAACACGTTTTGATCATATATCGGGATTTCAAGACACGGTATATGTCTTTTAAATTGCTTAAGATCGTTATGGAAATGTTCAGATTTCAGTTTATCAATAAGAATTCAAAACTATCATCGTCCATTTTTCCAACTTTCTTTAAACTAACGCTAATATGAATTAAAATAATGCTAGGAGTACATTTACTCGCATTGTTCCCAAATCAAGGAGAGATTATGTAAAAATTCAAAATTAAATATAAATAAATGGAAATGTAATACAGAAAAGTGCGATTTAATTTTGTGGAGGAATTTTTCACAAGATCTTTTTGCGCGATTTTTCGCACGATCTTGCACGCAAAGTATTCTTCTTATCAAAATTGCATGTGGATCTTGCGTGAAAGGATTGGAAACTCATAAAGTGAAGAAAATATCTCCTTGGAATTTCATCCGGAATCCAGGCAAGGTTTGATAAAATTTTTGGTTCATCCCAGTAATATCGGATCGATGGCGGAGCCGGACGTGAGTAAGGCTCCGCTTTAAAGAGCTTCTCGGCAGAGAGTAAATCGTCTCTGATCGGAGTGGGATGTCGGGAGATCGCACGTAGTCTACCTTGCTAAGGAAGTGGAGCGCATATATCTTACGGAGAAAATATTTTCATCCTATGAGCGTGAGAAAGGATCCCGGAAACAGTTTTTAACGGCTTACCGATTAATGATACGATTTCATTCGTGCTGTTTCATGCTACAGACGGAGGGAACTGAAATAATCGACATTTTGCGTTGACAAGTCGAATCGCATCGGCTTTATTAAATTCAATTTCCATTAGTATGATACTCGCTGCGTGTCGCTATATAAGTTCTCTTTTAATAAATACAATAGATATTCTTGCATAAAATAACGAAATGAGTTTCATTAAGTTAAATAAATTTAATTTACAGCATTCAATTTATTATAACGAAAACTTCAGTACGCATTAATTGGGATTAATAGAAATGTAACAGAAGGAAAATTTGGTCCGAGAATAACATACACTCCGTAAATTAATTACTATAATAAATTTATCTTCGACATTATACGCCATGTGATATGCGATGGAAATGGTGCTATATCGAGAGTGAATGCACACAAATTACGTAATTTCCTCGTGTTGGTGCACTTTGACCGTATTCGAGACATCGAACTTTCACCTCGATTGAATTGATGTTATAAAGACGGGCGATAATGATTATAACGATATTTGCAACAACATCAATTTGTTGTAAAGTTATATATTATATATATTTTATAAGTTATATATTAAATATATTAATAATTATAATAATTAAAATAACTGAGATAAGAATCATCGCATACAATAATTATATTTCTTCGTTTTATATGACACATGCTTTAAAACAAATATTTAAATAAGATAATAATTAATAAGATAATAATTTGTAATTATAAAGTAGGAAAGCATTTATATATCTCACAAGAAAAAAATGTTCTAATCAACTTCACATTTATTCGCTAGTATAGCACACCCATCTACAAAATCCTATTGAGTTGTTTTCGTCACAGACAATTCGCAAACTTCGGCCTATAACATACATTTATGCATTTACTCGCGAATACAGAGAAAAGAATAAAGTCACAAATAAAGTCATTCGATAGTTAAACGGACTAACTTCGCGGCTGCGATATTTCCTCGTCGAATTTCTACAACTTCTTGCGCAATATTTATCTATTTTTCCGGGAAACTTTCCGGGCCACTTCCGAATTCCGGCGAGCAATGCGTCTGAACGTACGTGTCCGTTATCATTGCGGAAATACACATTGCGCGGATTCAAGAACGATATATATATATATATATATATATATATATATATATATATATACGATGATAAAAGGAGCATTAAGAATGACAGAATGCAGCAGTGGAATGCCGCGGATTTCATTATACTAAGAACGTTGTCCCGTAGGACGGAATATGAAAGTTTATGCAACGAGATGACGCGGGATGCGATGCGACGTGCCGACCGGGTCTGTAATAACCGAATCTAAATCCCGACTAGTCGCTCTTCCGCATTAATCAAGAGAATTTCATTCGTGCGTTTGGAAATGCCGGGGTAGCCGGAAAGGTAAAGGAGCGTTCCGGCCGTTGCAAATGGAAAATTTTAAAAAAGAAGAAGATCGCGTCTCGATTTTCTCAGCGCAGGTACGTTCGAGACGAAATTTCAAGCGCGATCATTACGCCGCCGCACCTCGTTATATTTAACGTCGGTGCGGTCGAACGACGAACTTTGAAACCCCCGTTCCGAATTTGGTACCTGGACATTAACGCGATTAGTCGACTTTCACGAGAGATGGTAGACCACGGAAAAGCGAGAGGTAGACGAGCGGAAGGTAATGGCAAAATATAATAGCGCCCCCGACAAGATAACCGCGGTCACCTGCAAACTTCAAAGTACATTACACCGCCATTATCGTTCCTCTCCGTCCCCCCGCGTCGTAGCAAGAGGAAGGGATAGAAAGGAGAGGAATAAAATGATTTACGTTTCGACTTCTCTCCGTTGGCCGGGGGTCTAAACGTGATCGTTTTCGGGGACGGGTATGCGCGAAACGAAATTGGTTTCCTCAGGACTTTCAACGATATTTCTTCGCTCAGGGGGCCTCGAAGCATCGTCTCTATCTTAGTGTTCTGAACGACCCTTCTCAATGCGCCAGACGGCATACGTCGTCCATGAGGACGGTAAAGCGTGGTCGGAGTTCCTAAGCAAAAGGAAGATTTTCTAGATGGAATATCATTTGATATTCGTCGCGTGGTATGAGTGCAAAATTGAGTTATAGAAAAATGTTATTCAAGAAAGTTTCTCTCTCTCTCTCTCTCTCTCTCTCTGCAGAAAATGTAAGAATAATTACTGAAAATAGAGAAATATATAAATACAATTTGTACGACTTGTCAGAATTTCAAAATATGTTTGAAAAGAGAAAAACATAATGGTCAAGTTTAATTAACGGGATAGAATTCTTGCAAAATATCTTATTGTTGTTTCATATCATTTAAATATAAAAATCTGTTAAAAAATTGCAAGTGAACTACGGTAGATAATATACAAAACACTGAGATTTTTGCGAAAGAAATATCCAATGTTATGGGTGAATGCAGGCGGCATACAAAAGCAATGTTTCTTTTCACGGATATTGATCTATTGTCAGATGACTTCAATACGATTAGCGTGCACATATGCATATCCAGTTTCTATTTAGCACAGTCAATAGAATTTTACTCCCAATAGCTGAAGATTTCTAATTAAAATATATTTATAGAGATTAACGATGTGAACTGCACGACAAATGCGCGAGGGTGATAAAATGCGCGTGCGGCCAAACCTCAAAAATCAATCACATTCAAATCCGTTGAGGATTTAAAAGTACATATACGTATATATGTAGAGATCGACAAGGCATCGTGATTGACGGTGAACAAACTGCGTTGGTTTTTTTTTTTTCATCCTTTTTTCCAAAAGTAACACGATTCTCTCTTGTAGATTTTACGGTTAAACTTTCAACTCCAAAAAGGAAGATAGGCGCTTTTATTAATAAAACATTTTAGACTATTTTAAAATAAATGGAACGTGTAACATTCATTATTTTATTAATTTATTTAAGAAACCAAAAATGTAAATATATCAAAAAAGCACAATACTATGTGTTTATATATATTTCAAAATAAAATTTTTGTAATTTAATATTTTCCCCAAGAATTTTTATTAAATTTTATTATAAATTCCTATTAAAATTTAAAGAATAAGAAAGAAAGAATAGAAGCTTTCTGTAAAACAAATTGCAAAACTTATACAATAAATTTTTTAATAAAATTTACTTAAGAAAAATTGAATTAAATGTTAATAGCAGTTTTTTAAATAAATTGTTTAATAAAATTTAATTTTTTTTTTTTTTTGTTTAGGAGTTGACATTGTTATCAAATTTACGAGAAAACGTAATTTTGCGTATAAATATATAAAAAACTATGCATTAATTAATTTTTGTCAGTCATAAATAACAAACTAGTCTCTGCCTAAGAAGCTTTTAGTTTTTGAGAAGTTAAGATGCTTAAAGACCCATTGGATATTCGACACGAAATAACTTCCAACATGAAACTCGAATTATAATGAGGCGTCGACATCGTAGTTGTCTTATAAATATCTAAAGCCGTAAAGTACAACCTCCTTTGGGTATCCATAGTTGACTAAATATTAACAATCAGTACGTACAAGCATTTAATTAAATTGTTACTTTATTAGCATTCATTAAAATTGATAACATATTGAATTTCATCTCTATGTATCTTTTCATATAGATAAAATATATAATATAACATTTGCCACGCATCTAATTTACGCAAATTTTGCAGAATATTTAATTTTTACGATTCGTATATCTTCAAATTATGATTTCGAATTTAATGTTTTTTCCTTGCAAACGGCACCGCAAAATATACATTGACATTTTTCCAAATAAATTTACTGCTAGAGACATAAATAGAGCTATGCCACATGAGCGAACAACGCGAACTACGTCAATACATAACTTCTGCTTCCGAGTTTTTTTGCCATTAAAATATATGCCTCTCTAACGCACGATATCCAATCAAGATAAAGTGTCGCAAAAACATGTTATCGTGAACGGGAAGGATCATCGAGCATGTGTCGTTGTCTTCGACACGTAAATTTGAGACTCGTGCACGAGTCGCGATATTTCTAGAGATGCCATACGCGTTCGCGATCGCCGGGGAAAAGGGAAGGCACTTTTAACGACATCATAAAGTACCTCGGGTACATCAGCGACTCACGTATCCGCAGCAATGAAAAAAAGAGAAAAAAGAGAATGATGAAAGCGGTTTCTCATGAAGCAGCGATATTCTTGCATCGTCATAATTTTGTCAATAAAATTTATTAAATATTCCAATGCCCGCGATATACGCTTGACAAGAATTGATTCCGATTAATAATGTTATATATTTTAAGCGCGTAATTCTTTTTTAAGAACGCACATCAACGCGAAAATTTTGCGACCAAATTTTCTACGTAATACAAATAAAAATTCTTGACGCATCAGAGTGTATAATTGTCAAACTCAAAGGCGATAACGCGAAGCAATTCGTGAACTTGCAGTCGCTTCGACTACGACGTATCAGACTAGAAGGATTAGTCCCGGATTACTATCCGTTGTCGAACAGTGTTCGACACTGCACCCAAACGTTGCCCGCGGCTAATATCCAGCGTCGAAACACCGGAAACTGGCGCTGGTTGACCATTAGGCAGGCATGCGCTGGATCCCGCACCAGCGGAAAGCGGCCCTCGAGGGACACATCGTACCGTCCCGGATGCATTTCGATATGGATTTCGTTAAATAAAGCCGGGGAGTGTTCCCGACACAACACACACTCTCACCAGATCAACGATAAAACTCTCGTTAAATTATGGAGTTAGTCGAATAAGAAAGAAAAAAGAGAAAAACGATTTTCTTCGATCATAATTGAATCTATCTGTTCGTTGATATCATCACGTGTACAAGGTGCAAGGTCAAAAGAAAACACGAGAAATTCTGAATAATGTTCAATCATTTGTTTACGCGTTGTAATTAAACAATATGTTTCAACTAAATGTCTTAGCTTTAATCACAGTCAGTCGATCGAGAAGCGAGTCGATTAAAGTTTTTAATAAGCAACGTGACAAAACGCTTAAAGAACGACGTGCTTCGCACGCGACATAAATTAAACTGCAATGTGAGGTAAATATTATTACAAACTTTCTCGAGCAAAGCATATTTTATAGAAATGTTATTAAACTTCCACTTGGCTTTACAGGCCGCCGTCTTCTTGATCGCAATCTAGCCTCGGACGGTGAAACAAGAACGCGCGGAGGAATGAATTTTCAAAACTCAAAGCAGTAGAGGCTTGTAACATTAAAGAAAAAGTTCCTCTGAAAAAAAATGTATAACGAGGTATAAATCTGCCATTACGGAAACTTCATTGGGTTCACGTTGTCTTTTCGCTCGACATATCTGCTTTAATTTCGATTACATTTTATTAGCTCAAATCTACAAATATAGCTTGAATTTAAAATAAGAGAGAGCAAAATGTTTTTTTACTTTAGATATACCTGCCAAAATAGTGTGAAAGCGTTATATATCTTACAGATAAAATGTTTATATAGATTTAAATTTATATTGAGAGAAAGAGAGAGAGAGAGAGAGAAAAGTACATCCATAAAATATAATAATTACGCCTGATTGCAATTTATATATAAATTTAATTTTTCTTTATCGTTTCGCACATTTATTCATTCATATTTATTCCCGCGCTAGAATTTGCGAGGAGAACAAGCCAGAGTCATCCGCGACGCGTTTGGCGTGCGAAAATTCCACTCTCGTATTTATTCATCCGAGCATGCAAATACGGGAACGGGTTGTCCCGGAAATATCGACGGGCCATAAATATCTTCCGCGATCTAAATCACAAATTAAATCCGCAAACAAATCTGCCGGCGAATTCTTGTTTCCGAAGTAGTAACCCGTCCCTTTCCATACGGCGCATGCGGTTACCATACATTTCCAGAAATATCGTCGCCGAGGCTCTCTGACGGAAGCTTTTGCGGGATGAAACGCGTCTCTCTGTCAGCCGAGCGGAAGGAATACCGACGTTTGGGCGTTGAACGCGTCTATCCGAAAAAGGAGAGTACGGAACGTCACAGGAAATGTCAAAATTGCAGTCGCCGGCGCGTCGCTCCATTCTCAGATGGCCTTTCGCGATTCATCGAGCGATCCATCGAAGGGCTTTCAAATAATATCCTGTATAAAAAAAAAAAAAGAATATCCGGAAACACGAGAAGAGACTCTTTTTATTTTCAAAACTTTCAAGGCACGGACTGATTAATTGTCATTGTTCTAAAATATTCATATAAAATTGTCCATGTTATTACACGAAATCTATCTGCATTTCAAATATTATTCCAAGCCATAATATCGCAGTTGTAAAGTGCGTAAAGATCTATGACTGAAGTAAATGACTTCTGGGACCGTTTGCGTATCCTTGGAGTTATATATATGCTCTCAAATATCACCGAGTATATCCGTAATATTCGTTTGCGTGACGAGAGCACTCACGCATAATAGGTTTCACGACGATACCCCACGTCGGACGACGAACATTTAATTAAACCGATCTTTCTCTAAAGCAAAAATGACGGACGAGCGCACGACAGTGCATTCGCGCACGTACCGCATCATCCTCCTTGCACTCGATGCAATTCCGCAGAAGTTCGGAATTTTAAAAATCCGGGTTCGTCGCCGCCGTTCGAGCATGCCGGAGACATCTTTCTTCCGTAGTTGTCTCTAGAACCGCCACCAGACACTCTTTTTCATTCGGCTATTTCATCTCCATTCCATGTGTCCTCGCTTTTCATTACTCCTCTAGCCCTTCTTGGCTCGTCCTCTTTCCTCTCCAGCCTTCCTGCTACCTCTTATTCCTGGTTTCTCAAACCCTCTACATTCTTCAAGATTTTTCCGATGTACTTCTCGTCCGTTTCGTAAGTTGTAGCTCAAGAGGATATAACGAAAGTTTCGATCTTCCCCTTTCGTCTCCGTAACATTGAATATTCTGTTGGCGCATATATTATTCGTCATAAATTTACAGCGGAAAAAGAATCGCTCTCGTTGGAAAAATGTCGGCCGATTTCGATTTTAAATAATTCCGTTGCATGCGGAGTCAACAATGCCGGGCACAAATATGTCATAGAGGCAAACTAGACCTTCATTGCAATGTTATTTTGTACCTTCGACATGTTTTATTTTTCTTTCACAGAGAACAACGCGCGGAACATAACAAATAAAACTATTCAACACAAGTGTTATAAAATTAGCAGCGACCGACTCATCGTTTCCAGAGTGGCATTCTCTCTTCAAGGAGATCCAGTTGAATTAAAGCTACCGCGGGGCCATTATAATCAGTCTTGACACTCCAGCAGGAATAATTACGATCCTTGTGAAACTCGGGCTATCCAAATTTGCAAATCCCGGCCTCGTAGCTAGTGAAATTTGTCGGATTAACTTTACAAATTTATCCTCGCGTCTTCCCCTCCCCTCTCACCCATCTCTTATACAGTTCTGCGGAAATCTCTAGCGACAAAGTCGATTATGAGGAATCCTTACTCGTACAAGTTTCCATTAAAAAGCTTAGAATAAATTTTCACTTTCTAAAAAAATTGTTTCACCTAAATTATATTTCAGATACATTTATTTAAAAAAATTTCGTTTTTTTAATTAATTAATAATCGACTGATATTGTCTCTTGATCCACGGTGAATTCAACGTGATGCCCTATGGATATTTCGCAAACATGAAACATTCCAGTCTGCGCTACGCGCGCGTGTACGCGCGTTAGAACATGCGTTCGCCGTGCAGTCAATCCGTTTAGGAAACATCACATTTAAATAACACATTTTCCGTTTGGCACGTTGATAAATATTTAACTTACTCTAGCGCACAGTGCAGAATCGATCGGAAGTTTACGGGGTACGACCGACGATAGTGCGTTGTGATAGGAACAGAGAAGCGGAATTGCTTTTGACGGATTAACTTTTTAAACTAGTCGCAGAGAGAGAGAGAGAGAGAGAGAGAGAGAGAGAGAGAGAGAGAGTATTCTGATTGGTTGTTTGTTGAATAAACTCGTCGCGAGTACGGGTTTCATTCGGGCGCGGCTCGATCTCCGGTACACTCTCGACAGATCCTGTCCTGCATTGTAGAGATTATTGTATTGTACGCAGTGCGGCACAACGTAATATACGTGAGAAAGCGATCGAAAAAATTTAAATAAAAAAAGATTTTTTTAAAAGTCGATCCCAAATTTATCTCACAATATCATTAATTAATGCTCCGAATTATAATATATATATATTTTACATATAATTTACGTATATTTAATTTACGTATTAATCATTTAGAACAAAATACGAAGCGAGACTGTATAAAAAGAAAGAAATATTTATTAAATTACAAAAGCACAATACAGTCTTTGCAATTCATGCGTTTCACAAGCGCTTGCATCCGCATCACTTAACAATACTCTTGTATCGATAGAGGTAAACAAGATAAAGAGAAAGATATGTATACATATTCCGTTCTCGTGCGTAAATATACAACATAATATAGAAGAGAATGTGTTTCATAAGGCACAAAGTGTATCGGCAAATTTGCGCTGTTAACTGATTTTCGAGTTAGAATCGGCGGCCGATCGGTGATTTGCATATCCGACGAATATCGGCTCCTCCGGATTGCGCGCTTGCGGCAAACCGACAAACACGAGATTAGTTCCAGACTATGCCGCTACACATACGTATATATTTGTATTAGTCAACCGCGAGATATTGAAGCGTGGATAACGAGATCCAATTCGCGAAGGGTGCCGCGACGAGATGCGGAAGGTCTAATCGCGGCTTGTTAGACCGACGACATTTTCCGCTAACACTCTACTTCAGCCCGATAATTAGATAGAATTGAATGAATATCGTTACTCTCGAATATCTCTCCTCTATATCGATGTTCTTGGACTGTGACATATCAATATAAATAATTGTTCTTCTTCTTAATTAGCAAATTAATATTAACTAAAGCTCCTTGAAGCTGATAAAAATTTTACAAATATTTTTTTTTTGTTTTAACAAAAATAAAAGAATTATGTAATTTGTACTACTAATTTTAATATGTAGTTCATATTAAATCTCAAAAATATTATAATTTATTAAAAAATAAATACTTTTATAATTTATAATCCCACTAAAATGTGCAATAAAAACTTTAATTATACTCGAAATGTTGTGTGTGTGTGTGTGTGTGTGTGTGTGTGTTCTCTCTCTTTTCGAAATATCGGTTCTCTATTGGATATGTAAGTAGATATTTAATGCTTGCTTAAATACATAACAGAATATAATAATAAAATAGAGAATATATATTTATCTATCAATTTACGTGTATATGCGCTGGAATATAAACTAGTAATTCGAGAAACGCATCAAATTAACGCAACAAACGTCATAAACATAATATTCGATTAAGCACGGATGTATAATCGGACAGAATCACTCGGCGCTATAATGAACCAAGGCTCTATTAACACCTCGCAATTAGTTTAATTCACATACATGTAAATATCTATGTGTATGTATACATATATATATATACGTATTCCCACATATTCCCCGGAAATTCTTCTATTGTTTAACGAGTTTAACGAACGACGCATACATGAAAAAATAATGCGCTAACACAATATCATGAATATTACATCAGTAAGCAATGCTCTCAACATGATAAATCATCTTCAAATCTGTTCCATTAACAACGCAATTTTGCACAAGTTAATTTTCACTCCCTTAGAATCTCTCTCACTGTTACATTATTATTTACGTTATTATTATTATTATCGCAACTATATTTTTTATTGTCGGCCCGGCTTCATCATGTCGATCTGTCAATCCCGTAATTAGGGCAAGACTATAAAGAACAGGCTCGGCACTTTCCTTTTTTTTTTCTCGCTTTTATCAAGTGGCTGACCCGCCGACCCCGATCGCGAGGGCGGACAAAAGAGACCGAGGGTGATTTTTTTTTTATGTCCCGCTCGTTTTTCACGCCCGCTCCGTAATATCGCCCGTCAACTTTACCAAACTCGCCCCGACTGCGATATCACTCTGCCCTGCCCCCTGCTTCCCCGGTGCCACGCCGCTCTTTCTTTCTTTTTTTTTTGTTCTCGTTTCTCCCCACCATCTAAAACCCCGCACCATATGTTTTTTTTTTTTATCGCGTGTGCTAGCAATTTATTTGGGCGATCGTTCTTCCGAGAGTTGGCCATAAAAGTCGTTACACCGGCCAATCGTGTCCATCGAACACGTTTTGTTCGTTCGATCGCACGCGTGACGAGACTACTGGATAATGTCCGGCAGAGAAAAATGATGACAAGTAAAAGAAATCGTTTTCTTTTTTTCTCTTTCTGGCCCTCTTGGCCTCACGTTCTTTTTGCGTCAAAAGAGGCACACCGATGACAGGATTTTTTATAAATGCCAATGATTTTCCTCAACGATTCCCGTTTTATTGCGACTAAGAAAAGACGGTATCATTGAACGTCCTTTTCAGTTCTCATCAGACATGGAGAAAATATGTGCTTGTCTTTCCCTTGTTTACCCATCATAAATATTTGCGTGAATATTATTTGACATCTCAGAGATTTCATTTTCATAAAAGTTCTCCAAGTTTCTAACATTCAGTAGCAATGTTTTCTGAATAATAATCACAATAAGTGTGATAATAAATAACATCATAATTTTATGGCAAAATCGACTGATATATTTATAATACAAAAATTGAAAACAATCTCCTGCAACACACTCTAATTTTGGATAAATATATACATACAAATACTTTTCTCCAGTAAAAAGAAAAAAGTTCTGATATATTGAATAGAAAAGATCGGCAGGGAATAGGAGCCGAAAATAAATGCAAAAAATGCACTTTTCTTGTGAAAAATCTCTTGATAATAAACATTTAAGGGTAAAATTTACTCGTGTATATTGAAGATGGTTCAAAGAAAGGACCAAAACATTTTATTATTATTAAAAAAAGTCATTACACAAGATAAGTGCATTTATTTACTGCGCTTGGCTCTTATTAGCTCTATTTCCTCCCGACTTTTCTCCAGTTCACTAATAATAAATTCTTATGAGGACTCTTTTTATATAGCGGATCCGCTGTTCGCAAGAAATAGACTTAGGTTTGAAGTAAGAAAATAAATAGTCGAGGGGGGAGCCAAAGTGTCGACTTTTATGCGCGCGCGTTCTCGATATTGTTCCATGAAAATACTTCCAGTTTTGCCGACAGCTTTTCTTCCGCTGGAACAACGGCACGACATTCGTCGAAACCACGAAAACAAAAGACAACGGTTTCTTTCTTACTCACGCTCCGTCTGTTTTCTCGTTACATTGTTCAGAGAATTCGCTTAACTTTCGACGCGGACTGCTTGTTCCGAGGGGCGACATGTAGCTACATGCGCAGTCGCAGTTTCATTATGCTTGCGGTGCAACAGTTTTACGTTCAAAAATATAACAGCTTTTTCTTCTTCTGGCATGATGCCGTAAATAAGTCGCGTAAAGCAACATAGTAGTGACAAAGTGATGAAAACGCGTATAAGATTCTCGTTGCGATCGCGTAATTAGTATACGCGCGTTATCGGTCGCCTGAGTTTTGCTCTCTTAATCTGATTATTAAATAATTAAGAGAAATGCAATTAAATTTTTATTTTCCCGGAAAATCCCCGAACATGCTTTACACATGAATTATTTTTCCGATATGTAATTGTAAAATAAAAAGTTAAAAATGAGAATAAATACGCATCATCCAATTAAAATGTTAAAGAAGAAAAAGTTACGAGTAAAATATAATCGGAAGTTTTCGATTTTCTCATAATTGCTTCTTTAATTTAAAATATTTTGGAAATATTCCACAGAGAATCATTACATCAATGTCAAATTATTATTATTTTGTATGCACAATGCTTCATCTTTTTTATATAAATTATTATTTATATTGACTTTCAAGGTTTTTGCGCGCAATTAGGAATAAATTATTCATCGTTGATTATTATGACTTAATAAGATTAAAAAATTTCCATTATTATATTTTTTTTTAGATTTCCATTATTATTATATTTATATTATTCGCTATATCTTCAATTTATGTATCTTCACTCTTGTATCTTCATTTTAATTTAAAATGCATGTGAAATAATATATATATATATATATATATATATATATATATTTATGACACTGTTTCACAAATCTTCTAGGAGCGCTCTTTCCTCTCTTTTACAACACTAGAATACAAGATATAGAGTTATCTATTTGTCTCGAGTGATATAATAGCATTAGAAAGACGAGACTTTCTCGATTTGAAAAGTATGATGACCATCTTTTCCAGAATCATACTCGGATAATTGAGGTGTTTCACGTCTTAATTTACATCGAGAGATATCCTGTTTCTCATTTCACAGCAATTGCCAGCAGTTTCAGTAACTCGATGTTTTGCATGCAAACATCATTCGGGGTGAACCATCGCGACCGAAGAAAAATTCTTCCCTCACGCGCTTCGTCCTCGTTTACGTTACCTTTCTTTTGATGTCTCGTTACACGCGTGTCACGTGCGCTAATTATCGACGAGAAAATCAACGCCCTTTCGCTCGTTATCCAGGCGTCAAGACGAAGGCAAGAATTCCTCACCAACACTCCTTTATTTTCGCACTATCATCGTCGCACCATCGTTAATTCGTCGACTCATCTTGAGATTCAAAGAAGATGTGATCGCTCTATATCGAAAACAACTGCAAACTTCAGAAAGATTTTTCCGCACATGCAGAATCACTCGCGAATAAGGTATTTTTCGAAACTTTTGTTACGTTAAAGTCAATTGCAAATTAATTGACGTTTTTTGCGATCTTTAATCGCTTAACGTTTCATTATTTCGCGCGAATTAATTGCTACTTTAAGAATATTTTATCGACAATTTTTTGCATCAATTTCAATTAAAGAAGCTTGAGTTCTTGGAAAAGCAACACACGTTCACGCAAAAAGAAAAAATAGCCGCGGGGATCGAGTTACATATCCGCTCCGTTAACACATACCAGCACAAAATTCACACCCAATTTTTTTCACTGATTACACAAAGCAGAATACGAAAGAATCTCTCTAACGCACACAATGGTCGCCGTTCGAAACAGGAGATCGAACGAGATGCTTCATCAAAGCTGAGAGATTCCCGCTAGAAATTCTCTGCTCGCTCGGAGCATTCCTGCTATCCGATCTGCGCTGTAAAGCTCGTTCCGTCAAATTACTGCTCTCGGCACTTATCGCCGCTTAAAAATCTTCGTCGGGCATAACGATGCGATCAGTGAATCGTATGTGTACAAAAAAAGCACTAAAGGAGAAAAAAAGCTTCAACAACGCAACGCATAAATAACGCACGAAGAGCGTCAAAACTACACACAATAGGTCGCTTATTTTTTTATACTTTATATACGCGAAAAAGATCAATCTTTTTTTTTTCGTGCACGAAATCACCACCATCGGGCGGAACAAGTAGAAGAGTCCCTCGCGAGAGTGGACGACGCGCAACGATAAGTAGAAAAAGTCAACGCCGATGTCCGGCCATCGTTGTGGCGCGCGCGGCGAGCCACTGACTGCCTCCGCCAATTCCAGGCCTCTCCCTGTCCACCCCCACCCCCGTACGCCACCATCTACACATTCATCCCTACCACCTAGACCATCCTCTCGACGCATCCTTTCCTCAACGACCGCCGGCGCAAACGCCACGACCCTCCTCATCCCTCTTCGCGCGAAGGATTCGAGGCCACCGTTTCGGTTGTCCGGACTCTCCCAACTCACTCGAGATGTAGTTTCGCTCCTCCTTTTGCCAAGGGCCCAGCCTACGGGTCCTTTTTCCACTTCTGATGGCTTTACGCTCATCTCGTCTTATAATTTAGACTTTAATCTGGAAAGAGAGTCTTCCCTCGAGATAACGCGTATTTTATTAATTGGTTATCAAGAAGCAGACTAATCAGGTAATTACTAATTATCCGGTAAAAGAGAGAGTAAAAATCTACACAACTTATATTCGTATAGGATAATTTGTTGC
Organism: Cataglyphis hispanica; assembly: GCF_021464435.1. NCBI lineage: Eukaryota > Metazoa > Arthropoda > Insecta > Hymenoptera > Formicidae > Cataglyphis > Cataglyphis hispanica. Next base: position 3,221,789 of record NC_065955.1, on the reverse strand, counting down.
TATAAATACAACACTTATCTGTGTATGGTGATATAATCTCATTAATCAAATTTATCACTCATGATAAATAATAAATTTACTACATATAACTAACGATGTAGAAGCTGCTATTAACCTTCACAAAAAATCACTTTCAAAAATATTATACAATAAAGTACCAGTTTGTTACTAAATGCGAATGAGTATTACTAGTTTACCTACAAAAGTAAAGGACATGCCCGCAATATTAATGCAACAAACGCAAATAAAATAAAAGTCTCTCAAACTTATTGTGAATATTAAAGTAAATATTAAAATATATTACTTTGTAAAATATACAAAAATTTTTTTTTTAAATTCAAGTTATCATCTTTGACGTTTATCATAAATAAATATTAGAATACGACTAGTTGAAATTTTTATCTATACATAATAAGAGATACTAATTCGTTGTTACAAACAAATTGCTTTTTGGATAAAGATGACAAAATAATATTTATATACATAATATGTAACGTAAGACTATCATGTAACTAATATGAAACAAAATACCATAACAAAACGCGTTATATCCGCTAATACTAATTGTAAATGATAAATATTAAATGATATTCATATAAACGCATTACATTTCGGCACACAACTATTTTTTAATTATTTTTAAGCTTTTATTGGCAGTATTACATATTCTTAGATTTTATATAACGATTCCTATAGAATTTGTAAAATAAGAATAGATTTGCTATCAAATTTCCGATGAAAACAGGTCCGAAAACACTCGGTACTGGACAACTCGGGAATAATGTTTGAATTAAGTAAATTATCAATACGATAAATTGTACCTGAAATGTATCTTTGAATAGAAATCGAACAGTTTATTAAATAATTCATTACACACATACACACACACACACACACACACACACACAAAATTCATTTTTACACATTATTTTTTTTAGAATATGCCTCTTAATTGCATTTTTATTCAAAGATGTGTGTGTATGTGTGTGTGTATGTATATATATATATATATATATATATATATATATGTATATATGTATACTTATTATGTTTATATATTCGTGATACGAATGTCTCGCGAACATCTCGATGATTAATTCTATATGTCAACTTGCCATTTGTAGAATAGTTATGTACGGCTTTATCGGATTAATCACTTTCCGTACAGTCGGTCCAAATGTAGCGAGCAAATAGTAAGTGTACATTAGAACGTGTACAGAGCAATTGAGCAAGCTGTTGAAAGTCGTCATTCCACCAGCGACATATTTTGTGTAAATCCAGCTAAACACACAGTTGGACACGTGATGATACACGTGTAGAAATGAAATCTGGTTCTGTTTCTTTCTTAATACGTATACGACTGTTTCGATGAGATCAACCAGCTTTAAGAGGAATAACCACCACATAGTCCTAGCCAACTGTAAAAATCCATAGTTTATTGAATGTTTATGATTTGACGCACACATCCATTTATAAATTATATATTGTTAATAAAAAAAAAAACAATCGTTTTCCATTATTTAATGGATTTTATCCTTTAGCATTATGCGACCGATATCTCATTATCTGACTCTGATTAAAAAAAAATATCTTATCAGGAGCAAAAAAACTTAACACATAAAAACTTTTTAAAACGAATAATGTGTAATTAATAATGGAAATTGCGAGTAAAACGCATTACTGATAAGATGTCTGATTAAACATTTACATTGAATTGTTGACATTAAATTTTCACATTAGAGATACACAATTAATAACATACTCTGTAAGGACCAGGCTTGTATGAATAATCAATCGGCACGCAAGTTAAAGGTATTTCCGTGAACCAACCCGCGGCGATATGTTCATAAACTAACCATACATTCGCAATTATTTGAAAAATGTTGTAAAATTTCATGAAAGTTTTTAGCGAATATGATGATCGATTCTTCATGTACTGAGGCCCGCATCGTAGGACAAAGTATAGATAAGCAATTAATAGAAACGGTACTTGATATATAGAATTAATAAATAGCCAATTGTTTGTTCTTTGATCTGAAAGCTCAAATGCACATTTATTAGTCTTATGCTCAATGCAATCTTATTCTAAACTCATTGTAAATAATTTTGATGTATTGTAAAAATAATAATAATATCTAGCTAAAAATATCTAGTAAAAATAAAAATACTATCTAGCTAATATTATTTCTTAAATAAATTATTCTTAAGGAAAATATTTTAAGCACCTTTTGTGTTTTAAATTGTTAATAGCATACGTCAATAACTAGAATAACAAGAGAACGTGATTATATGTTGCCTGATGTTTTGTATACTAATACTCACCGGCCATTTCTGTCCAATAATAATGAAATGTTTTAAAAAAAGTCATTATAACGGACATAGATCTAATATTTATAACGTGACACAGCACTCAATAATCGATCACTGAAAAAATATAAATTTTGTAAAATATTTTAAGTTAATCGAATCTTCAACAACAATGATGTATACGATTTTGTATTCACTTTATATATGAGTATTTATGCCTCTTTATTCATACGATACATTTATTATTCGGCATTTTATATGCGAAATCGTGAAGACGAATATATCAGGTGTTCAAAACGTTTGTGTCCATTCTTTTCCTTTTAACATTAATTCCAATTTATTATTAATAATAGAATTTTTACTTTATTCGCAAAAAATTATACAATACTGCATTTAAATGCAATGGGGAAATATATTGTGTATATATGAAATATTAAGACATTGATAGTAAAATTGCATTATCATAATTGTTACATATAAATCATTTTTGACTTTTAATTAAACTTAGAATATTTGTGATCGAATTTGCACCAATCATCTTTATAAAAATGAAAATATTTTCAAATTTTTCTTTTTGGGGATTTGTATAATGCAAGTTTATATATATATATAAATTGCATTCATGTTATATATTTCGTAAAAATTATATAAAAAGTAATAACAATTTTAGGTAAAAAAATTTTTTATATTTTTATTTTAAAAATGTTATTTTTTAAATTCATTGACGAAATATGTATTGTATTTTGTGAATTTATTATACACTGCATATATATGCAAAATTCACAACACAAACACTTGGAGACGTACATATCGAATCAATCTTTATTCAATTTTTAACATTTAACCTTATTCGAATAGAATTTATTTCCATGCTCTTTTCTGAAGTAAATTGTAATTGTAATTGTAAATTGTAATTGTAAATTTTTAGTATCTATATATTTAGTATTTAATGCCCAATTATATCTTTAATCAAATTAATAACTTTTATTTTACTGTTATTTCTTTTTTCTATAACTTTCTTCATAAAATTTCTTTTACAAAAATTATAAAAAAATATCAATTTATTAATAAATTTATTGTAAAGCGAGAAATAAGTATCGGGACAAAGAGTTTAAAACATTATTATTCGACGAATAATCATAACGAAAACTATCAACTTATCATTTGCATGACGATTACGACGCACTTCACAAGATTTTTTTTAGCACACTGCATAGTAGATAATATACAAATACAAAATAAAGAATACATGTTTATATCTTTTCAGACAAAAACAAAGATAATCATCTTCATCAGATTTATTATCTTAAAAATCTTCTCACATGAGGTTGTTACAAAATTTTATGCAAGAATTAATGATTATGATTAATGAATTAATGATTATTATAAACTAATTGTATATATTTTGTGTCAACAGTTAGACGGCATTTTTTATTTAAAAAAATAATTTATAAATGCTTAATTACAAATCAATAATTATCTTTAGAAACGAAATTTTCAATAAGAAAACAAACATCAGAAAATTTAACGAGTATCTCCTTCTTTAACATTGATTAATTTAAAAAATATTTTATTTATTTTATATCTCGTATATTTATTATACAGTATGTTTAATTAAAAATATGTATTTTTACTTATTTATTAATCTATTTTTTATTTCTCAAATGTATTGAATTTAAATGTAAAAAGTAACTCTCCAGAAGTTTGTCTCCCCTTCCCCACCCCTGTACGTATTTTCGAGATAAGTACCGAGACGGGAAGCGAAAACTTTTTGCCATTAAGCAGCTATCCAGACTATGACTTGAGAGTAGTAAAGTCTGCAATATTGCAAAAGGATATATTAAGCATGGCTAATCGAGCTTCTCTATAATCGATTGGGAGCTACAAGTCTTAATAGTTTCACCAGAGTAAAATCCTTAAACTCATTCAATCCATTCGATCCCTTAAGTGCGTTTCGCTTGTGAGAACGATCATTTTTTTTTCTACCTCGCCTCTTACGAAAACTTGTCTAGTCGCGATGAAAACATTGCTCTCGAACGTAATTTACACCACGGCGTAGTCGATTGGGCGTCGTCGTATATCGATGGGAGGGCGAGTATCGAAAGGCTGTCGCCGACAAGCCCGTGTTCTCGGTACTGCACGAGTCGGATTTTCCCTCGTAGGTCGTTTTTCGCTCGTGTACATCGCATGTGTTGCTTTTTTTTTTCTTCCAATCGCCAGGTAGAAAAAGAGGTCATCCGATAGATTGAGCTCGCTCGCTTCAACATGAACATCCATATACTTTGCCAGCTTGGCGCCGCTCGCACCGTGAACTGTATGTATACAGAGTATCGGATAGTAGCATTTGGTAAATGAGAAGCAATGTTTCCGCAAAGACTTGAAGCAAGTTTCTTTTCGTAGGGTTTAATCGTACGTTATCAATAAATCCTTCTCGTAGATACGAATCTCTGAATGTAATGTCATATCGATTGGCCATAAAAAGATAAGAATCCATTAAATAAAATAATATATATATATATAACTTAAATATATTATAAATAGTATTTAAATATATTCGAAAATTAAAAGAAATTAATTTCTTTTAGGCTCTTACATGTTGTGTTTAAATGAATAACAAAAAAAAATCGTTCGTAATTGCAACAATATTTTCGAAATTGCTGTCCTCGAAGAGATTAAACGGTCGAATGTGATTCATTTTCGGGACCGCCACGCTATTTTGTCGATTCGTTGTTGCCTCAATGAAGTTTTATTTCGTGAGAAATAATTATCGGTGAAACATTAACGCTACGGTCCATCGCGGAAGCAAAGCGACGTCACAAAACAGCAGAGAAACACGGAAGAAAAGGCGGAATTCCGGCGCAAACCGGAATCCGGTGATAATTTGTCGCGGGATTACACATCGTCGTCCGACGATGCGTAAAATAATAATGCACGTTTAATATAAAAAAAAATTCGAGCGCTCTCTTTCTCTCTCGCTCAGCGACGTATCGGAAGGGAAGATAATACCGACGTGATTGAGAACTGACATCAATCTATATAATACAAAAAGATGCTAACAATTATCTTTTCCCTTTATCATTAAATTTTGGAGATCTTTGTATTTTTGTGACAAATAACTACCTATAATACAATATCTTCGAGACAAATTTAATACGAATATCACTCAAAAGCTTGTGCAAAAGATTAATTTGCGATGTGCTACTCCGCTTCAGTTGCTATTACATAACAGTTACATATCTATTATACCTACACTAAATTACCGCGCGCGCTTTGCGCGCTCCATTTATGTTATTTTTTATTTGTTATTAATTTGTTATTGCTGCATATAATTTTTATAAAATTAAAAATTTATATATTGTGGCGTATTAATTAAATATAAGCAAATGTTCTTATCAATATTATGATTCCAAACTGCTTCTATTATCACGTTAAATCTAAACAAATTTAGTATTTTTTTGTAAAAAAATAAATTTTAAAAAATAAAAAAAAGCCTTGTAAAGATACCATTTTTCTAACGCTTAATAAAAGAGTTATTATTGAATTTAGCTTATCATCGTTGACCTTAGTCGAATTCATTAGCGGCCAAGTCAGCGCTGATTGACCAAATTTTATTCAATAACTCTGTTATTAAGCATTATAGAGAAAAACAGTATAGGACTTTTTTCAGTTTAATCCAATCTATCTTCATGTACCACTTATAATATTCGCGCACTTTGAATGTATCAAAAATTACCGGACATCCTGTATGTATACATACATATATATATATATTTTACAAGTTTGGAAATATTAATAAAAATGGCAAAGTTTAATTGCAATTATATTTATAATTATATGTAAAAATAAATTCTATATAAAAAATAATTAATATAAATAATATTGAATCTCAGCTTATGTTCATGTAGAATTCTCTGATTAGTCGACAAAATATTGCATATACATATAAATATCGCATATTATATTGATTAAAATTAAGATTAAACTTTTTTGCGATTTAAATTTTCTGTACGTTGCGTTACATATTGTTTGTTGCATATGTATTATACTGACATTATAACATGTAACATAATACAACGACTGATAAATTACTTTGTAGAAAATTTATATTCTTGCATACGAAACTAAGTACAAAGTACATGATAACACAGCGTATAAATACAGTGAAATTACGTGCTAGATGACCGTGTCTGTTACATGACTATACATCGATTTTGATCGTTAAATCTCGATACAGTAACTTTACAATATATATATATATAAATAACGGTACTAGCGAAACAGTGAGAGTGTACTATAAAGCAAGATCTAACAGACAAGATTATTAAACAAAAGTTCTATAAACAAAATCGCCTATCCATGGATCTCTTGAAAGAAGTTCAACGTTTATGGATAGAAAAGATTGGTGAGAATATTATTTAAAGCTGTTATAATATAATGACTTGAAATTTAGTAATAATTAATAAATACTTCCAATTCTAACAAAAAAATTCATTCACAGAAAAACTTCAAAAAAAAGAAGTTCTGTCATTATTAACGTAAATTTTCTTATGTAAACAAATATAAATAAAATTTTATAATTTAATTCTTTTATTTTGTAAAATTTTCAAAGCAAATAACTGATATGATAATGTGATAATGACAAATAAAATAAACATAATATTTTATAAACGTGAAGCTATATTAAGGCTATATTACACATAATCGATAATAATATATAAATATTAAATTAATGTTTAATTTTTCGAATATAATCTCACTTGCAAGTTCAAATATTATTGTAGTATGTCAATTATGTTCTACATAAGTTGAAGTATGTAGAATTTAAACCTTGATCAAACTGCCTTTTCATGATCTGTTTGCCTATAATTGAATATATTAATTTAATTTTCCAGATCCACGAGTAGTCGATTTTCCTTTAATCCAATCTTCTTATTATGTGCCACTTATAATATTCGCGTATTTATATTTCATACTCAGATGTGGGCCTCGATTTATGAAAAACAGGCAACCATATTCACTAAAAACGTTTATAAAATTATATAACATTATTCAAATTGTGGCGAACGCTTGGTTGGTTTATGACCACATCGATGCCGGCTTGTTTACAAACAATTTACAAAATATATCGTGTTCAGTAGTTTTTGATTATTCCTACGATTATACTTCATTAAGGGTAATAAATTACTATATAAAACATAAAAAGAAATATATTGTATATCATTGGCAGATATCTATTTAAAGTCTAATCTTGAAAGAAACTCAGTACGTACTACTCTTTATTAAATATAACTTCGTGTTATATTTTTGTTAAAATAAAATAACTTTCGGTAATCGAATTTTCGGCCAAGTTTTATTTGAAAAAAAAAATAGTGCAAAAATTGTAAATAAAAAAAACCTATTTCTTGTTAATGATATACATTTTACATATATCAAAATATTCTTATTTTAACAATCAATTGAATATGTATGTCAACGTAATATCATAATTATGTTATTTATTGCTAACTATCATACATATTTATTTCGTAAAATAATATAACAATGCAAATTAATTAATATGAATATTATATTACAGTTATGTAGGACTGTATGGTATTATTTTTTGCTAAAAATCTTGGATTACGTCGAAACAGGCATATTCGTATTAAGGAAAAAAAATAATCAAGTGTCTGGTTTGCATATATACCATCATGTATCTACCTTGTTTTACGCATGGATAGGTGTAAGATATTTAATTGTTACTCCGGCATTGATTGGCAGCATGTTAAACAGTTTCGTACACATGCTAATGTATACCTACTACTTCCTAGCATCTTACGGGCCAAATGTTCAAAAGGCAATAGCACCTATGAAACAATGGATAACTAAAATACAAATGGTAAATGCCGCCAATTTTTCTGCACATTTTTTTATGTGGAATAGTCTATCGTTTTTATTCTCTTCAAATTACATTATTTGTTCGTGTTTAATTCATATTATCTATAAATCCCAACAATATATACAAATACAAGTTGTTTCAGATTTTTTCCGCCAAATTGTGTTTTATAAAAAGAAATAAGAAAAAAATGTTATATAAACATAGGCTTATAAATGCTATATTAAAAAGTTATAATAAAAATGAAATGAAATGGTAACGGATTTATTCTTATTATTAATACGTTTTCATCGTGTGAAAACTAAACAAAAGTATAAACAGATGAAGGTTGTCGTTATTATTTACTGCTTGCCAACATTGAAAATGATCAAGTGATTTTCTGTTATTATTAGTAACGATATCTATCTACAATGATTTGTACAACTTTGTATCAAAATATCACAATTTTTTTTCATATGAAGAATACGTAGATATGATTTATATCTATGACTACTATAATGAAAATGCCTGAGCTGTGGTGAGAGAATATCAATGAAGATTCCCTAACAGGAGAGTACCGTAAGAAATTTTCAACAATTACGTTTAACAGGTTCATTCCTTCCTTTACGTGAGAAAGACATCAACTTTATGGAACTTTGAATCAGTGATGTCGTACGCAAAGAATTTTAAATCATTCTAAAAATATTCCTGAAGTAAATGTTCGGCAAGTTTCATAACAATTAGAAATTTCTTTACTCTACTACGGCAAACATTACATGCAGATAATACACATCCGTATCGTTACACACCAGTACAAGAACTTTTTACGTTCATGCAGTCCAAGACAATAATGATTTTTTATTAAGGATATTCTATAGACCAATTAAGGAGTCTGACCACCCTGACTGCTCGACAAATAGGCTTATTTTTAAAAATTTGTAAATTTAAAAGTATAAGACAAAATTTATTTATTTTTGGCCACATAGTAAATTAGGGTTTTAATGTCTCTTATAAGTTTTAACAAAAAATATTCCAAAATGGCGGCGCTGCAATTGCCGTGGAGGTCCAGCGCGTAGCTGGCGATAAGTTTATCTTCGTTATAATAAACCTGAAAAAAATTGCTTATCTGTGAATAATGTGGCTACAATGTAGCGTATGATTTTTACGATAAGTTGATTAATTATTTTTTTATTAATTTTTTTCTTCCCAAATTTCTATGAAAAATACGATTTTTTTTTCTTCGATTCACCGTTATTTTCCCACTAATAGAAAAAAAAAATCCGTACGCTACATTGTAGCCACACTATTCACAAATAAGCAAAATTTTTTTTTTTTTTTTCAGATTTATTATAACTGAGATAAACTTACCGTCAGCTACGTGATTATCATCGCAACAAGATCCACGCAGTGTCAGAGAAAGAGCCTTTCAATTCAATTGCAACTCAAATGCAATATATTGGGCACGTGTAATGATGAGATAACTGGCTCTTATTTCTTACAAGAAAAATTAACTACACACACTTGGATTTTTTATAAAATGAATTGTATACAAAACTTTTGGGAAATATTGCATACGCCAATCGATAAAATTTGTGGATACAGTTAGATGATTGTCCGGCACATTATGAAGTAGAAGTGAGACAATGATTGGATGAAATATCCTCAACGATAGATAAATCGAAGAGGATTAGTTTTTTATATAAATAGTAATAAATACAATTTTTCAGCGGCGGTCTCGTATTGAAAACAATGATGGATATTTTTAAATGGAACAATAATAGTAAATACAATAGAGCTTTGTTATACAGTATCATATTAATAATAAGAATTTCATTTTGTTATAACTTTTAAATAGAACATATGTAAGTTATGTTTATATAACATTTTTTCTTATTTCTATTCGTAAAACATACTAGCACAGTTTGTCGGAAAAACTGATATATATATGTATATCTTTTAAAAATTTTTCTAAAAACATCATTTCAAAAATCCAAATTAATGATATATTATATTTATTATGTTTTCTTTATATTGTAGGTGCAATTCATCATATTGATCCTGTTTTTTTCGCACAATTTTCTGCCAAATTGCAAGATAATGGAGCATTGGGTAGTCAACCTTTACATTTTCAATTTAATAATAAATTTCTATCTGTTTTATGATTTTTATAAAAAAACATACGATAAACCTAAGAGCAAAATTTAATAGAGAGATATATGCAAATTCGAAAATCATCAGTTATTGTTTATATACAATCGACTTTATTGTAAACTTATCGGGATCCAAAAACGTTATTTTCCGCTCGATTTCTTATTTTAATTAATGACATATGATAAATGTAAATAATAAAAAAGAGCAGCGCAGAACACGATGTTTATTTTATTGGTAATCAGCTAATTCACGATACATACAAATTTATAATATAAACATTTGATTGTATGCAGATGATTTTACACTAATAATTCTTTATATTTATAAATATATAAAATGTAAATTTAGAAACAAGAAACTGTTAATAATAATCACTAAATGTTTCTCATGTGAATGTTGCGCATGATTGTCAAGGCTGGCAAGACTGACAATAAGTATAGATATTAATTAAATAATATACTTTTTTCAAAATCTGTTCACGTTATTTTAAAGCAACAAAATAGCAACAAATTCTGATATAATTGATTTTTTTATTCAAGCATTCTATATATTTTATTTACTATGTGGAAGGCTAGCTTAAAATTAAGCCGCACCCTTCCCCCCCACTTTGAACGTAAATTCCTGCCAAACGATTTAAGCAACAAAATCCAGATTAGCAAATTAGCATAATTAGCACTAAATTATTTTATTGATAGACGCGACCTTATTTGGCATTGATGGGAAGAGTCAGCTTAATATCCTTGGGGTCACATCCTTGTTAATATGAAACTTAATTAATTGACAGAATGAAATTTTTTTAGGTTTATGCTTGAAATATATATACAGTAAAACCTGTTTTTGTGCGGTCCTTTTTTATGCGATTTTGTTTTTGTGCGATTGGTTTTGTGCGATTTTATTTTTGTGCGACTTTTTTGTGCGATTTATTTTTATGCGGTATATGAATCTTAACGGCGTTAGCACCAATTTAATGTTTCCTATCAATGTACATATACATGTTGTGGACGAACTCTGATTACGTGGTCTCCTTGACAACGGTGTATCTGGACTTCGCGATGCTCTGTTCATTTATTTTAAACAATCTCCTGACAAGGCAGAGTCAGTTACGTACACAGTATTGTCGCTCGACGCGCGAACAGCATACGCTTCGTATTCAGAGTTTTATCCACGATTCACGTGATTAAGGATTCATTTTATAGTGAGATTAAAGGTAAATAAATTAGTTACTTTTGTTTCTATTTATATGTAGTTTTTATGATTTTTATTTTAATTTTAGACATAAGCACTCCCTTACAATGAATAATTATAGCCAAAAGAAAGTAAAAAGACAGACAATTCCATTAGAAACAAAAATTCTAATATTAAATAGACTAGCAGATGGTGAAGGATCTACAGCTGTTGCTAATGAATTTAAATTAGGTGAATCCACGATCAGAGCTATACACAAACGTGCGAATAAAATATATGAATCTTTTAATAGTGCAACAAATGACAGTAGTAAAAGAGCATCGTATTCGAGAAATATTGTATTAGAGAAGACGGAAAAGGCTCTCGTGTTGTGGTTTAAAGATTTGACTAAAAACGAATCCCCGTTCACAAAGAATTAATTCAAGAAAAAGCTAGACATTATTTCAACCAACTGAAGGACTTAGAACCAAGTTCGTCATCCTGTTCACGAAACGTGACATTTTCTGCGAGCAACGGCTGGTTTGCTGGATTTGTACAACGGTACGCACTTCACAATGTGAAGATACAAGGCGAGGCAGCGTCCGCCGATGAAACGGCTGCTATGAATTATCGCAAAGTATTAGCGGAAATCATTGATGATGGTGGATATTGCCCAGACCAAATATTTAATGCTGATGAGACTGGGTTATTCTGGAAAAAGATGCCCAGTCGAACATTAATTGCGAAATCGGAGAAAACTGCAAGTGGTTTTAAAGCGGCAAAGGACCGAATCACACTTCTTCTTTGCAGTAATGCCTCTGGTGCAAAGATGTTAACACCACTTATTATAAATAAAGCATTACACCCACGTGCGCTAAAAGGCGTAAATTTATCTGAATATCCAGTACACTTCATGGCCAATAAAAAGCATGGGTCACATCAGCTGTATTTACAACATGGTTCAATGATTGTTTTGTACCAGAAGTTGAAAAATACATGGAAGAGATGGGTCTTCCGTTTAAAGTATTGCTAATTGTAGATAATGCACCCGGTCATCCCTGTATAGAACATCCTAATATACAAATGGTGTTTTTACCACCAAATACGACCAGCCTTATACAACCACTGGATCAGGGCATAATCGCAAATTTTAAGAAACATTATATCAAATTAACTTTCAGCTACATTTTAAAAAGCTAGAGGACGATAACTTAAGCCTAACTGAGGTTTGGAAAAATTCTCAATTTTAGACTGCATAAACCATATTATTGCAGCAATTGGACAAATCAAACAACACACATTAAATTCGTGCTGGAAAGTGATCTGGCCTGAATGTGTAATTAATCGAAACGTTACCGAAAACGCGTCAACGTTATTATCTGAAATTAGTGCGCTCGCACATAACATCGGCGGAGAAGGCTTTGACTCTTTCAACGATAATGACCTGGACGAGATGATTGAGGACCAAGCTGTCGATGATAGCGACATTATCAATAGTTTGATAGATTATGAAAATGGACAAGAAGAACCGGAATCTATTACTGCGGATAAAATATATGCAGGGATCCAGATTTCGAAAAAATTGGAAACGCATTTTCTTAAAATAGATACCAATGCCGAAAGACGCTTAAAATTCCAAAAGAGCTGAGATCATGCATGTCTCACTATCGTGACGTTTACAAGCAATTGACCAGTCAACCGTCGTCACAAAACTGATCACCGACTTTATGGTACCAAAAACAAACCAATTTAAATCCTATCTTCAAGCGACGAAAGCGATTTTCAACCGATTCATCACAAGAAGATGCGCGTTTTAGATTACGACGAGTAGCAGCAAACTATTTAACGTATAATTTGAAAACTTCTCCATATATATGTACAATGAAAAATTAAATCTTTTACAATTTCTTTAGGTCTAATTTAATTATTTTATTTAATTGAAAGCATTCTCTCATCTATTTCATAAGTCATTGATGTATTTTCTAAGTCCGACTTTTTTATGCGGTCCCTATCCACCGCATAAAAAAATTTTAGGCGGTATATCGTACAAAGTTGTTTATTATATGTAAGAATTTATAAAATTTTCGAATATTTTTTGTACGATTTCTTTTATGCGGTCCCTATCCACCGCACAAAAACAGGTTTTACTGTACTCGTTAGTATTACTTTCCTAATAATACATATTAATAACAGTTTCCAATTTAAAAAAATTTTGATCTACTTTAATTCGAATTCTTACATTACATATACTTTTATCTTCTCTAATATTGTTTAAAATGAAAAAACTCAAGATAATATTATTCAATCAAGATGTCATCGTAACGTAAAACAATCTATAATTAACAAACATAACAATCTATATTTCTGTTACTTCTTGACATAAATATTTCCTAAAAACAGCATAAAACCACAATTAATGAAGAAAAATGAAAATAAAATTTCTTATTTATTATGAAATATAGTCAATCGTAATTTAATAATTACATAAAATCCCCTGCAAGCTAATTAAAATTATTTTTTGTTATCAAAATGTAATGTTTTTACTCTGGCAATTCAAATAAAAACGCATATAAGTTATTAATGTTAATAATTTTTAATATTAATTTGCATAATGTATCATCATCGAAATTTTAACCCAAATGTCCCTCTGCATCTTATAAATTAATTTATACAATACATTATTTTTATAATATCTTTGACACATATGCTATGGAAAGTCTTTATTCAATATTATTAATCTAATTTATAATAACATTTATTACATTTTTATTCTATTCCAAGATCTGCATTTTTAACTCTTTGACTTATTTTTTTCATCAACTGCATACATATATTTACATACAAATGTAAATTTCATGCAAATAATATTATAGAACTTACATTTATATATGATTATCATAGTTAAAGCTCTTGCTTTTACTAGTCAGAAGTAATATATTACTACTAAGAAACCTATCAGACAGAAACAAGCTTAATAGTAAATGTCTGATTTTTTGGATATTTTAGACTTTTAGTCGCAACTAAGTTCTCGTTAAATTCTCCTTGTGTTCCTTTTCTTTCTTATAGTGCAAATAAAATACAATCACATAATGGACTTAGCTAACAGATTTCATTATTATTGGACGGAAATAAGTGGCATTAATATTTGCATTAATATCAATAACTAGAATAATTCGATGTTTTCTCATATTAAGGTTAGATAGGTTATATAAGGTTAGATATGAATATTATTCATATCGCATATTCAAAGAGCGATTTACTAATCTAGTAAACAAAGAAAACAAGTTTCTAGTATATTATTTCTGATAAAAATACAACTCTTCGAAAGTCGTGCTCTTTGACTCAATTATATGATATATTCAATTGAAATATAGACTACAGATCGTTGTTTCACAAAAGTCTAGTATGTTTGATTTGAAAACATACCATGTATTATTTCTTGGAAATAGATTGATATTTTTCTCAATTCAACGTTAATAATTACGGTTCAGTCAATGATTTTGTCACACTCTGTATATTAAAATAGCAGCTCTGATTTTCTTTTATATGTATAATCGATAATAATTTAATTGAATAAATAAAAATGTGTCATCACAGATATGTTTATTATTTGACAACACAGATTATTATGTAGCATCCTTGGAAGTTAATATTGTTTTAACCACTAATAGTTTTCGGTTTACACTGAAAGCATATTCAGGTTTATTCGCGACTTGACCAACCTTGTGCCGATTTTAAGAAAGCCATAATTTTGTTGAAGGTAAGCGCAGACTCACAAGTCAGAAAGATTAAAGAAAGAGCTGCGGAAAAGTTAAAAATTTGATGAAGCTTCTAGGAAAGACTTCGTCGACTTGTAAAAAAGTACTCGGTTTAAATAGGTGATATAGTTTCCAAAAGATACATTTTATCCCACCTTATAGTACTCGAGGATAAAAAAAAAGAATTGAATAAACTTTAAAAATTTCTCTTCACCCTTACTTATTAAAGATGTGTTTGTGCTATTACAATATTATACATTTTGTAAGTTAAAGTTAAGTCTGTGTTATATTTTTTGTATTAAATCTAAATATAAATCTAAATATTATTCAACATTTTATAATATAGATATCACATATAACATTCAAGGAGAATTAATTAATGTATCATTTTTTAAATAGCAACAGCTATTTAACATATGTATTTAAAACATAGGTTCGTTGCCAGCTTTTGTGTCTCAGAGACTGTTACGTCATTTCTACACATTGTACTTTGCCTTGTATCTATTGTCTTCGCCAACCAATAGCACGACAGTCAACGTGATGTCTGACGGCGGCGACAATATGACGGCGCGTTTCCATAACATAACGCGCTGTCATAGTTTAGTTTCCAGCATAGAAACGAGGAAACTGAAAGCCCTCTTCCCCGCCGCTCCGATCGATTAATAAAATTCAGCTGTTGTTTGCGTAATGAATGGTCTAGCGCGCATTTTAATCGTATAACTCATTGTAATCGGACTTTCTATTAGCATGACAGACAGTAACATGAAGATTTTATAGTAGAATTCTAATTATTCAAAAGTACTAGAACATATACTCGGCTAATCTCGAATGGATTGAGTGGCACATGACATGGCAATTTTGCACAAGACGTATTTATAAACTTAATAAATGAAATGGCAGATAGAAGTCAGCCCAAATATGAGATGCAAATAATTATTTATTTAGACATCAATGGTACCAAAAAACGCGAACATTTCGATCCTTTCTTTAGAACCACCTTCAGCACGTAAAGAATAAAAATGTAAGTAAAGAGGTGAAATTCGAAAAAAGCAAGATTCGATAAAACTCGCAGACATACATCAGACATGTAAATAAAAATAAAGAAATAATGAAACTGTCATATATATGTTTTAAATAGCATGCTGTTTATTTTATTATTCATAAGAAAAATGTGTCATATTTGTTATTCAATTCGATATTTATCGTAAAAAAAAAAAAATTATTCAGTTCGCAATAAATTAAGACATTTTGTCAGACTCATTGTCAGACAACAGGAATAATTGAATCCTTTCTAACGCAAGCTTGCAATGATAAGATTTGTTATTACGAAGTAGAATCTTTTGTCATCTCTTTATGTAGCTTTCCACAAAAAGAAAAAAACGTGTATCTCTCTCTATCTCTCTCTTTCTCTCTCTTTGTTACGTGGCGGAAACTTCATTCTTATCTCCTTTAAGTCTCCCTTTAGTTGTTAAAAGAAATTGTACACGACGTTGAACCTTGTCGTCAATTGCAGGGTATTCCGTTAAGAAGATCAATATCCTAAATTACGCAATAACAAAGCATATCCGACTTAAGTAAATATTGTCATAGATTTCTCTGTTCTCTCTTCCTCTCTCATCATCATTATTATTCTGTAAATAATGTTATATATATGAAATATCGTTTCCAACTAATTAGATTCAACTTAATAAATTTCTCGACTAACAATAAACTATATATAAAGTTGTCGAAAGAAAGATTTGTGTGTTGCGCGATATGATACATTATAAATATTATAAAAAGCGAGAAATGTTAATCTGAAATAGCGATGCGCGCATTATGAAATTTTCAAAAAAAAAAAAAAAGGTACAAGAATACGGATAATCACGTGCCGCCGCATCTTGATGCTCTACTTTGTCCCTGGCATAGTCTGTATGCGCAAACTTGAACGTATCATCGGAGATCCACCGATAGATCACGTCCGTGAGATAAGAAACGATTGGTAGCGCACTGAGGACAGAGAAAGAGAAGAAGGGAGAGAAAGAGAGGGAGGAAGAGAGAGGGAGGAAGAGAGAGAGAGAAAGAAAAGAAGAAAAAATCGGGCAAAGATCGCGAGAAGATTTATCTCCTCATCGAAAGGTTTGGATAGATTCATGAACCTTATCGATTGCTCAGTTAAGAAAGGACATAAAATATCTTCTCGCTATGTTGGCAAGAATATAAACTCGTGATACGTGCCTACAGAATGGCGCATTCTATATAGCGGCGTGTCTCTATCCAGTTTATTTTAAATTAAATCATTTAAAAATGTAATAATAAAACAAAAATAAAGAAATTGTTTATTTAAAAGAAAAAAAAAAATTTATTACTTTTTATGATTGGAAGTTTTTAACCTGTTTAAATAAAAGGAAAAGAAAAAAACGTAAGTATCAGAAAAAAAGAAAAATATGTGGGAAAGCTATCTATAAACGATGATGAAATAGAATTGACGTAAAAGACTACATGCAACCTCATGATTACGCAAGTTTTATAAGTTCACCGAATATCGCAAAAATAGAATACGCCAATAGTACGGCCTTCATCTTCGTCATCATCGTCTCTGCCATAAAAGAGAAAAAAAAAAATAAAATTGATAATTCGTGGTAATAGTAAATAATTATCGTTCTCATTCGAGAGATGTATCAATAAAACTTGATTGCAGAACAGTTTCGAATTCCCCCGATCATACGAGCTTGTTAGTCGCTTTATAAAATTTAATTCAGAATTATTCCCTTCTCTCTATTCGATCGAAAATCTCATTTCTAAATACGTGAACGATAATAACCTTCGACACTCTTATTATATTAACTTGAAAACCCGTACTATGAAAAGATTCAGATACATTATGTTACTAAATTTATATTATGTAACTGCTTATAATTCATATATGTGTGTGTATTTGCGCGCGCGCGATATCACGAATAGCAAATGATATTTTATAATACAATAGTAAAATAAGCATTGTTATTTCCACATTACTGAAATGCTCACATTGACCTCTATTATCAAAGTCAAAAGAAGTTTATAATCGATGCGTGTATTGATCTATTTTTATAAATGAATAGATAATGTAAGAATGTAAATAATTTCTATTTTATTCACGGCATATCTTTTGATATTGAATCTAAAGCAATTTGATATGCATCGCACAACCCATTGATATCAATATATATATATATATATATATATATATACAAGTAATACATAAGAGATCGAGACAGCAGATACAATTGATGATTTGCAATTGCACATTTGCTTTGAATATTTATGAGTCCAATTCGTATCGATATTTTTTATTTATTTTTAAAATTTATTTTGAAGATTCTAGCAGCACTGATAGATACGAGTGTTATTATTTTATTTTATCCGATATTATCATCCTCTAATAAAATAGATGACGCAATCGACAAGCAGATTTGTATGTCGCACTTTTGAGAGCAATTTTGAAATGGATGTCTGCTTTGACAAAAGAAAAAACGATGGAATTTGTCGGAAAGATCACGCAGGTACGATCTTATTGTACATCCTTAAGCAGAGTAAGAGCCTCATTATTTTCGTGATCGATGGCTCAGGAGCGAACAAGTTCTCTTGGCAGAGATCCCGTTGCAAAATACGATTTCATCTCATTTTGCTGTCAGATATGCTACGATTCGAGGTAAATTTCGCGTCCGAGACGGGTCACTTTGAGAAGATCACGAGGGCAGAATCGCCCCAAGTTCCAACGAACGTGATCGCCCAGCTGGTCGAAGAGAAAATGATGACGCAACCGAATGCCTCTGGTTATTTGGTTGTTGGTTTCCCTCGGCATAAAAGACAGGTGATTTCAGCTATTTCATACTTTAAAAAAGCAAGTTACAAACGCGAGTTAAAGGAGCAAGAGAGACTCCCAAATATATACGGCAGTCGGCAATAAGTAGCGACAGCGATTATAGCAAAAGAATTAGAATAAATAAAAAGCGATAGTGTGACACTTTGTTAATTGTGATTCATATTCAACACACTGAAATTATATTTTTTTTTTTTTTCATTTTTAATTTTCTGTTACTGATAGTCTGCAACCATACAATCCTGAAAGAGTGAATCAAAATTTATATATATATACATATATATATATATATATATATATATATAATTTTCAATATAAATTATTCATAATTTAATCATAACTGTATCAAAAAAAAGATAAAAAATAGTTTTTGTAAATTTCTTTTGTTTCATATTAAATATAAATGAATAAATGAAGCGTAAAAAAGAAATATGGGTGAAATTAACCGATTCCTGTACGAAAGAAAACGATTTTTACGAGAAACGTGCTTCTATCGCGAGTTAACAAATTCCTGATTGTCAATTTTTCGTGGAAGCGTGCGCGGAATATCGCGGGCATGCTGCCGTGTTCAGACATGGTTTTTCATGTTCATTCAAGCATTTCTTCTTTTTCTTTCGTTCGTTTCCGACTCTCGTTCTGCACCAAGATGTCGAAAACTATGAAACGGAAATTGCCATGAGACTTCGAAGAATGGATCCTTAGCACGTTAGTTTGCTTTCAAGTTCGCACTTTCTGTTTTAAACAATTTTATTTGGTATCCTAATAATTAGTCGCTTTTACGTATAATTTTGTATAAACACACATGTTACTTCTTTTTAAAAATTTTGTGACAACTGCATAAAATTCTTATTTCTTAATAATGTATTAAATTGAAATGAATTTGATAATCTATAGCCAAAATCGATAAGAAAATGATGTTATATGCTTTCATCCGTGAAAGATATTATTTGTACGAGCAATGTTGAATCAAACATTAACCAAACACAGAGTAATGCATCCGCATCTTAAGACAAACCTGGCACGAGGTTTGGACACGGAAGGATCGTGATCCTCCGATGACCGCATGCCGATTCCCATTGGAGCGTCTCCTGCTGACCGCAAGCGATTCCACCGGGTGTCCCGGGAATTCCGTCCGGCGGTTGCATTCTCGACGGTCGATGGGAAAGGCCGCGGCTGGGTTCTCAGCACCTAAATCAATTAAATATCTCGCAGTGACCTGCTCGCTCATCCGGTCACTTGCGTCGCGAGCTGGCCGTCACTATGACATAGTTCTCACCACCCATGATCATGTGGCCGCATTTTCCGCATATGGTCGGTGAAGAAACTTATGCGAGGCGATAACAAGGCAGAGAAACATTCAGATAATCAAATAGATTTCATTTCGGTCGGTTTTTAACATTTCGCATTCCATAATAAAATCCAGTATAAAATTTATAAGATCGATGCAGAGATTATACTTTTAATTTATTTCCCTAAGTAGAATAAAATTTTAGGATGGCATTCCTTAATAAGACGTAAAACATACTCAAATAAAGAGAAAGGATAAAGTATATTCAAGATGTCACATTTTATTGAGAAGAACAAAAATGTAAAAATTTATAACTAATAATTTTTCACAATGTCAATTTTATAGTTTTTTTTTATTTATATTTTGTATATGTTTTCTTCAAAATAAATCAAAGTAAATTCAAAGAAAGATATACGTCAACAAAAAAGAATTAAGAAAGAAGACTGAGACAATTTTGGAATCGTTAGTCAAGTTTCATTAAAATACATAATATATCTGTTATACATGTTAATAATAGTTCAACCAATTAGAGAGACGCAGCATTTAGTTCCATTTTCGTTCGAACTTCGTCGAACGAGGCATTGTGGATAACAACTGGAAATTCGATACTCGCTTTCATGTAAATTTCTAACGAAGCTATAACCATGGCTTTGGATTGGCCATACAAATATTATATAATGAAACTGACGATTAAAAACTATAAAAGTTTCCAGAAAATTTTCACGAAATAATCTTCAATGACTTGCTTTCCTGTTGCTTTTGATCATTTTTTTATTTTAGATATATACATGTCCAGTTTGCAGTGTTGCAATGTCAAATCATTGATAAAGTACATTTGCTTCTTAGTAAATAATAATTTTCAAAATCTTTTAATTAATTGACCTAAAAAAATCTTTACAGTATGTTATGTTATATCTACATATTAATTTCATAATTTATTTAAAAAAAAAATTATACCTTATTAATGACTTGAATTGAGAAATCAACGCGGAATTTCAAGACATTTATTCAGAGCCCGACAACAGCTACGTCTTATTATCATACATTGTAGTTGAAAGAAATAACGAATATAAAAGTCAAGCATATGTCAAACCGTATCCCTTGTGAAATGCCTGTGGAAACACTCAAAATCGCGAGAGAAAAAAATGTAACATTTCGACAAAGTTCAAAGTTGTGAATTAAATGCAACTTGAGTAGTCTCGTTTCCATCACTCGCCGTAAAGAACTTTCAATTACCCTTCCTATTCATGTTTCACTCTATTCGAGAACTTCACCTCTATCTTTCACGGAGGTTCCCCTTTCCGCTACACTTGCCCTATTCATCGCTCAGTTACGTAATCGGTTCGGGCAGAAGCCATTAGCACTACCTCACGAGACAATGTATCAGATATGAAGTCTGCGCCTCGAATTACCCATACATATTTTCAGCAATCCATTAATTGATATTTATTAATTAAAGAAATATTTATTTCGAATATGCAAACACTCGTCACACATTCGAAAACACGTAAATATTGCAATTTACTTATATTTTATTTATAATATTTATTTATAATTTATTTATAATATTCATATAACAACTATTTTAATTTTTTATGATTTCATTTCCAAACAAATATTAATATAATTCATACAAATGCAATTTCTCATGTTACGAATGCCATTTCATCAGATCTCTTGTTACAGTTCCATTTTTATGCATCGAGTCTCGGACGTATCAAAATTACAGCGAACTGTCAACTATTGCTCCGAACATTAATCGCTCGAAACGCCGTGACATATGAACTAGAACGGATCGATCGCAATGTGACAAAATTAGAAACGCGGAATTGCGGAAATCATCAACGATGTGGCATAATTGCGATTGCCCACGGAGAAAATAATTGCGACAATTATTGCGTCCACGGCATCGCCGCTCAAGTATGTCTCATAATACGAGCAAGTGCTCTCAATCACGGAGCGCTGCGCAGAGCGTATAACTTCCATGAGCTCGTTCGTGAAATGCGCCTGCACGAGGAGCGGCGATTAAACCGCCGAGAAATTTATGAATCCAAATTAACGATAAGAGATGATGTCGCTAGCGACCGGTAAACTTGGCTAGCGCTTAATTATTACTAAAAGCACGCGCGAAGGAGTCGCATGCAAATGGAAGAGCAATTAATTATCATTGAAGATCATCTCAGCGCTTTCTTTGATGTCGACGCTTTAGTCGAAAAAAAGAGAGAGAGAGAGAGAGAGAGAGAGAGAGAGACTAGATTTTATTTCATTCGATTAAAGTATAAACGAGAAGCAATAATAATGCTGTGTTTTAGTGGCGATAAAATGCGCAAAGTACATATTTCAACTATTTGATTCAATAAAAAATACAAAATATTAAATATGTTATATATTAAAATATAATAAAATATTTTTATTATATTAAAATATAAATATTATATAAAATTTTATATATATATATATTTATATTTATATTTATAGAGAGAGAGAGAGAGAGAGAGAGAAAGAAAAAGAGAATACTATTTTTTATTCGATTCGAGATATATCATATAAAAATGGCAATAAATTAAAGCTGAAATATCGATTATATAATTTTCGAATAATTTTCGTTTTAATAAACATTCGAATTTTTTTTTATAATAATAATAAATATTAATTAAGAGTAATTAAAGCACGCTGATGAATATTTCGCGCGGTATAATTCGCATTCATGGAAGTTGCAGGATGGCCGACTGCCGCGATGGACGGTTAGCTGGCAGCTGCATCCGCGCATCCATTGCAGCGCAGCAAGACCGTTCGCTCGATCATTCCCTCATCTCAAGCTGCATCCCGACCGTGCGTCGCGCCGCCTGTCTCGTGCCAATTGGCCGCATAATCAGTAATTGCCACGATGCAATGACCACGAGCATCCCTTACAGCGTAGCATACTCGACAATTGTTGCTACGAACATCGTGACGACGGCTATGTAAAATTTATTACATTTTACCACAATTGATTTATAAGCGCGAATATCTAGACGCAAATATTTATTTTCCAACATAAAATACTTAAGATTTTGACGTTTAATCACGCGCATATGAGCTTGTGCAAAGTGTGAATACATATCTTGTATGATATTATTATGCTAGCTACAGGGAAAATAATTATGAAATTATTTTACTATATTCTCGATTTCCTGTCAGTATCAAATGAGCGACCGCGCGATGAATCATCTTTTTCGCTCGTACGGACGAGAATTAATTGCACGCGACGTCAGCAGAAAGTTAAGTTCGAGGAGAGAGAGAGTGCATTTCGCACTTGGCGTTTGGCAAATAGCACGAAGAAGGTAGCCAAGACAAATCCGCAAAAAAATTACGCCACGCCAAGTGTAAATATCGAAGTGCCATTGAATTGGAAAATTCTTTGCGAAGCATTGCAAGTGAAGTTCTGATGCGGGAATTCTAAAAACTCAAGAAGGTCGGCGCGTCACCTTGTTCGCAACTTCCGCTTTCAAGAGCGGCATGCAAGCGCGAAAATCCATCTGATATTAGTAAAGTTCTATCTAAACGCGACTTGTCAGTATTCCTCTTTTTTTGATCGAAAAACTTAAACTTGATCATCTTCTCTGTGTATTTTCTATAAAGAAAAATAAAATGTTTCCAGGGTGTTTCGAAAATACTAACAAAGAAAGAAAATAGTTGCACTAAAAATAGATGACAAGATATAAATTATGTACAAACAAATGGATTAAAAGAACCCATTTTGATATTCTTAAAACAATAGACATAAATATTTAAACGTGACATACAAAAATATTTAACGTGATATTTAAATTATTAAAATCGAATACTCTTTACAGAATATTTCTTATATGTTTTAAATTTTGCAATTCAAGTTATTTTTGTCTAATTTATTGTACGAATCCGATTAGAATATAATATTAATATGATATTCGAAATTGCGATTAGAAATAATGTAGGATGTAATATGTCAACTGTACAGATATCGAGCAAAATAAATACAGACGATCATTTTGAGGATCCAGAGAAAATTCAGTTAAATATACGCCGCGCGCACTATAACGAATCTGCGATTTGCATTTAATTTTATATACAGAGTATTCGCGTTACGTGATTTTATAAATAATTTCGTCGCGATTCGAAGCGATGCGTTTCATTCTTCCACGCATCGTTTTTTCGCATCGATTGTGTCGACTGCGTAAAATATACGGCGCAAAACAAAAGTAAAAACAAAAAAAAAAATAAATAAATAAATAAATGACTTGAATAGACAAAGCAAAGTAAATAGCAATTTTGTACTTTCACAATATTGTCGCGTGGCACACTCACATAGATAGTGCTATTTAATTAATTAGAGCGACTTTAAAGCGCTTTAGCAATTGCGCGATTACCGTTTTCATCACGTGCCAGAACCATTATCGAATGTATAATCGAATCCCGCCAATGGAAAGTCAAACGAGCCAAAATGTTGGACGAAAAGCGCTCGCTAAAATATTTTCGCGTAAAATATTTTCTGGTTATTCTCGGTGCGCATGACCCGTGTCCAAAAGGCACTTTGCAATTTGTTTTTGTCAACATTTCTCCGTAGATTTGTTTCCTCTATCATGCCATAAAAAAATCGCTAACTTTTACTATGACAACGATTTCGCGAGGTGATTCGCGCGAGCTAACGAATAAACGATAATATGGGAAATATATAAATAGTAACTATTACGTTGTTTTAAAAGAGAAAAAAACAAGCGACACATATTCAGATTCAATATAATTTCGAGATGATACGTGGTCGAGATGCTCCGCGATAACGTCACTAGTTGTAACGCATCGCGCGAATATCGATGCGATATGCATTGATAGGACCGCACCATGACGGATATTGCCAAATTCGTGCACCATGAATATTCGATTCTCGTAAATCACAGGAAAATGCAGCCCGCTGGAGAATCACAATTTTTGTGTCGAATATTTAGCGGATAGCCGATTCTTCGAACCAAAAACATAGGGCATCTGACGATTGGCAGATTAACTTTTCTTATTGGATGATTCGATTTTTATTACAAGAGGACTGAAATAAATTTTAGAATTATTTTTCCTGAAATTTAATATAATTTCTGTAATTTCTGTAAAAGAATCATTATGATATTAAATTAAAAAAAAAAAATGTTATGTATGCTCTCAAGCAATATCAGATTCTAATAAAATATGTTATGTACATATATGCGTGTATGTATATTTTTTGCAAATTTTTTCGTGATAAAGTTACACTTAGACTTAAGATAAATTCTATGCATATTTCTATCTGATTCTACATATGACGAACGATCAATTAAAAATCTGACGAACACGATTTCCTGAATTTTGATGTCGAACGAGATGTTCTAAGGCGCAGTAATCGGCGGAATGAACTTATTCCCGTCGGCGAAATTAATTCGGGAAACCAATTTGCATCATCGGCTAATGCCATCTTCGTCGGTGATGCATCCTAGTTTGTCTGTAGCGTGTGTCACGTGCGAAATTGCAATTACCGAGATCGCGCGCGTGACCCATACTCAGATCACCGGAAACATACCACACTCCATCTGCCTGTTTTTATCAGCTCAAGAATATTCCGAATGCAAAATATTTCAAATTTAAGAAAATGACGTATTAACAAAGAAATCAAAATTCAATTCAAACTATAAAAAAATTGGCAAAATTTATAGAATTTAAATCTTATTAAATTTAGTCAAACGATATGCAAGAGTGTCTAAACATAATCGCGACGTAATTCACGATAAACTGAATAATTATAGAAAAAAATTGTACTATATAAATATGATCTTTCTACTTGTACACAAATACAGCACAAAAATAAGAAGTGATACTCTTGAAGAATTCGGGTAAGAAGATTCCTGGACTGTATTACTTTACCATAACATTTTCATTTTTCTTGAATCTTTTATCAGCTTGCCTTTATACGATTTCGAGACAAAATAGAAGTGAAACGAGCGTTAAAAAAATTTTTGGAAACATTATTTTCTTCTAGAATCATTAAGTATTTGCATTGCTAAATATTTACTTTGCACTTTGGCGATATTCGAAGTTAAACGGCGAATTAGAATTTCACTCATTTTCGGTCGCGATTTTTCCTATGAAACTCGGCAAACTTCTTATAGGTGACGTCATGCCCCTCCTTTACGATTCTTATTGTAATGCGAATTTATGATCATTCGATCAGGACTTTATCTCATCGTTGACTTAATATTGTCTCAATTTATTCATATGTTAAAGAACTTGCATTCTACTCATCTATTTCTATTTATCCCAGATATCTTAAATAAAATTAATATTACATCCAAAAAGATGTAAAAAAAAGTAAAAAAAAGAAGAGGTTAAGAGGTTCCTCATCGTGCTAATTCCTAATTGATTTTTTTGTCGAGTTTAACGTCACCAAGTTTAAGGATTAAATATCTATTACAGGGCGCAATCTGTAGCATACATGCAGTGTCACGTGGCATTATGGTATAACGATGATGTCATCATATCGTAATATTCATTCCGTCCTTTGGCGCTTAGCGCGATTCTCGATAGCGCATCGATAAGTACATCATAAAAGCAAAAAGGAGAATTCTTTATTACATTCGTTTAGATTTACGCAATTTCCGATTTACAAACTCCGTTCGTTCGAGCTTACCATTAGATTATGTAATGCGTAGAAATAAATGTGTTGACATCGATGCAACTCATATTTTATTCTTGATTCAGTATATACCAATCAGTATAACAATCGCATCACATTTTTATGCCGTGAGAATGATAACAACACACATCTAATAATACATAAAGTTCGATGATGATAAAAACGGATAACGAGGAACTCAGGGAATGAGAGGAAAAAGAGAGAGAGAAAGAGAGGAAAATTCGGGGCATGCAGTTTGCTAAAAGGGATTAGCTGTCAATTATCAGCGTATCGATTGCTCTTATAAAGCATTAGTATATACATACATACTATGTATGTATGTATATACTAATGTTTTTTCATCATCATTTTTTGTCGATGCGAAAGATTACGTAAGGCAAGAAAAAGCGTTTCGCAAACTTGAGTGGTTGCGAAAATACGCGCATGAAGAATTTGGTCGCTCGCGGTCCTCTAAAAAATTCCATGCATCCGCGATACACTTGTCTCTCATACTGAGCTATTCTCGAGAATTTCCCATGAGCCGTCGTTGTTGACCAAACCCCGGACACGTATTCTCCGTTTTCTTATTCCCCTCTCGCGGTTTTATATCCGTGGTAATTCGCGATCAACTTGGAATTCGCCCATATTGTTATAACTTTCCAGCTTGGTAAAATTGAGAAATGTTTTCATGATTACGTTTTTCTCTCACCAGAGATATAAATCTTCAACAAAGGCTAACAACGGTCTTATCACGAGAAATGAAACGCGATTACGATTTAAACAAGGCAATTACAATATCAAATGTTCACGTGACGCTCCTGTCATAAAAAACAAAAGTAATTATTTATTTACATTTCAATTATAACATCAAAATATATAACGTGTGTATGTATACATATATAACATACTAAAACAATTCCACAGAAAGAAAGATACAACTTTTAGAATATAAAGCGCGAAAGACAAAATTCTGTTTACCGAATCAAAACTGAAAAACTGATATTTTGAGACTATCTCGTAGTATTGCCAGTGGATTGAAGAAGCACTCGTGCGAAAAATCTGATAGAAAGTTACAATCTCGTGATATATCATATACTTAAAACCTCGCCTCCCTCACGATCCCTTCTCTCTCGCGCTCGGCTTTTCAGTTATATCAAACGTCTCTTCTCTAACGCCAATCCAATTCGTCCGTGAAGAAGTTACGGATTAAAACAGACGTTGCGAGAGAGGCTCTTCTGCGCTTCTTCTCGAATCGAATCACGTCTCTATGAGTCTTATCGGCCGTTAAAGCTTGATAACGGCGGCAGTAGTGCGCCGATCGATTCTCGCAAAGTTCATAATGGCACAGGCGATATAACCCGTGCGAGACGCGTAAACGTAGCTCACATATATGCGGGCGCTCTCGTATATCGTCAACGTTACCAAATGCCCTTTGATCTCGGCCTGCATTATGTATGAGGAAAAATTATACGTCCTGGCCAAGCGATGCGGTGTACCAGTAGTTCGCGGCAAATCAAACGGTATGAGAAAATAATTCAAGCAGAGATGATTCGGTCTTTAAATCGCTTCGAAACATGAGCGTTAGAAATTAGAGACATGCGATTATCATGTGAAAGTTTACGCTACCTTTCAAATGTGTTGTGTAATGTTCACGTATTCATGTTTTATTTGTATTAATTTTATTAATAGATTAATATAATTAGTTTTGTATATAATTAATGCGAAGAAAGAAACTCATCAGATACGAATGTTATCATACAAAAATACAACATTCATTAAAATTTATAATTACAATGATGAAAAATGTAAATAATTAAAATTTAAATGCATTTTTTTAATTAAAAAGTTAAGAGATTTAAACCGAAAAAAGCGTGATACTCTCTCTCTCTCTGTCTGTCAAGTATTCGTTATGTTACGTGATATTACATTTCTCGTTTCCTATTTGAAAAAAATGTAACAAACACTACATGTGTTTTTTGTTAGATAAGTAAATTACATAAACCATAACTTACACAATAAAAAAAAAAAATATGATATTCGTCAAATTACAAACGGACATAGTAATTTAACTTTTATTGTCGCAGATTCAAAGTATGCGAGATTTATGGTAATGATTATGGTAATTTTATACTGTTATCATCAGGGAGGAAAATATTACAATATTATTTGTAGCAAAATATTTTAAAAATCTTATCATAAGAATCATATTGGTAAAGCGATAAGGTATTTCCTTCATCTTCTTGAAGACAAAAAAACACACTTGTTATAAAACTTTGTTATAAATTCACTCTATATTATAAAAAGAAAGTAATTTTTAAACTCTCTTTAGAATATGAGAATATAGGTGTGCCTTAAATATCAATTTCAATATAAGTAAAAATTCAACTTATTTGTCGTATGGGATTCCGGTCTTTGAGGCATCTTTAGTATAAAATATTTCTCATTTTATATTATTATATCAGCTTGCTAACATAAGTTACTCTCTTTACATAGTCAAATTAATTTTTTTTCTATAAACAACAAAAATATATTATATACGACAATGTATCAAAGATTTATTTAATTTTTTAATACATCTTACAAAAAGTTTCCGTAAGAATGTAAATGAGAAAAGATGTATTTGTAGAAGTATAATTTTATTTGTCTATGCAATCGAATGGATAAACATGCAATTGTTTTGGTTAATTGGTCAACAATGATTCCAACCACCAAGTATAATAGAATAGAACAGATGGTGAAAGCTATGCTTGCCCTCTTTCTCCTATATCGATCCTTTTGTAAACGATAAGCATTTTCTCTTTTTTTTTCGCTCTTTCATCCTATTTCGGGATGTCGAGTGCCAGAGGTCCATCAATTCCCTCAAACGCTATTCGCTCGATGTGTTCACAAGAGTGTGCATCGGTAGCGTGCCGAAGTGGGGTTGAAGGGGGTGAAGATTGGCCGGAAAAAAAGCCGGGCGTCGAAGGCGGATGGGCAGCGAGAGTGGTAAACGGTGAGGTATACTGAATGGATAGGGGGTGGATGGCGGTTAAAAGCCCGTGCTTGTCCATCGATCGTAAGTACTGCGAATTTTTCATGTCCGAGGCAACGATTTTTTTTGTGGTCACAATCACATGTGGGTTAGAAAAAAGGAGAAAACATTTAAAAAATCACGAATTTAATTACATAGCTAAAAAATAAATTTATAGATGGAAATTTCCGTTCTCTGACATTTAAACTTTCGTTAGATCGATGTCCCTTTTCGATAATTCCGAAGATAAAAGAAGAGATTTTTAAACATCCTATACAAGAAATAAAAGATTTACAAGGAAAGGAACGACAACGAAATTTTTCCGCACGCAGATCATAAGCAGGCGAACCACGATAAATGCGCGCAAAAGAAAATTCCAAGGAAACACCTTTCTTCGAGAAATATATGATTGGCAAAAGGAGGAAAAGTCGTAGGGAGAAAATATATTCCACAGCTAGACATGCGCAAAAGATAGTGAATATCGGGAAGCAGAAAGCGGGGCAGCAGGAAGAAGAGAATCCTCCTTGCGGCAAAAAGAATTCGCGCTGACTAGAGATGCAACGAGGCAATTATCATATAAATTGCCGTAGACTGATTTTACACGAGCGAATACTGCACCCACCGACCGTCATTTTGCTCTTTAATCGCGCCAGCTGTCGCGGAAAATACAACTGCGTTTTTCTTCCTCCCTCTTTGCTAAGTTTGCGCAGCAAGAATCACTAGCAATTATTGCAAAAGAGATAGATATACATAGTGTTTGATTTCGACGTATTTTATTATAGATTAACTTTCAAAGCGTAAAGTACTTGATATTGAATCTTTGGATTTTGAATTGTCTTATTGATTTAGAAGAAAATTGAAAAGTTTATTGCTTTATGCGCAAAATAAAACTTTTTTTTTAATAAAATAAATATTGATCTACAGATTAAAACAAATGATCAAATTTTATACAAAGTATATGATTAAAAATAAAGAAACTCCCTGTGTTTAAAAACTTTAATATAACCATATTTTTTGTACATCCTAAAGAGAGTTCGAAAATTGCTTCTTTCTTATGAGACATTAAACTTGTAACAAAGTTTTATAATAAATGTGCTTTTTATTCTCAAAAAATATGAAGGCAATATGTTATCGTTTTATGATATACAATATTATTCTGAATCTCTGATAAGAGATTCTTATACATCAATTTTGTTAAATTTTTTGCTACATATTGCACTATGAAATTTATCATAATCGAAACATAGATGGGTGCCAATTTCACACACCCTCTATAAATCAGCCAGAATCGCTATGTAAGATCGGAGGCAGTACAATGATCAAGTTAGACTTGTTCAGAATGAGAAGTTTATTTACGAGAAGAGCTGATCTGTGTTAAAACACACAAGTACTAGAGATAATGTTCAGAAAGAAATAAAAAAAAAAGATTATACGCATTTAATACTTGAGTTAAATCGAGCTACGGATCTTGTTCGATCTCGAGACTGCACCACAGCGAGCCTGATCAAATTGCCATAAATATGCCGACGTAGTGTTCGCTTTAGATGGATGCCATTTGGATTTTCTTGTGATTGCGATTCCCTTTTCGGTTCAACGACCCTGACAATCCAGCGAAGGTATCTTGTTATCGATACAACTATTGATCGACTGTAAAACCGCATCTTTGTGGGCGGGATACTTTATTCGCGTTATGTTATATATGACCCTGTTCATTTCGATTCGGTCGATCCGCAGTAACGTAATGCGGCAGATATAAACGCGAGTACATTCACGAATTTAAGGTCGATCGTAATTGAATTTGTAAAAGAAATATCGGAGTGTTTCTCTCTCTCTCTCTCTCTCTTTCTCTTTTTCTCTCTCTGCCTCTCTTTCGCTCTCTCGTCCGCGTGCAATGCAATAATACTGCATTCACCTAATCAAACTATCAGCTCTAGATGAAATGTAATTTCAGATACTGGCAGAGGGCAAAAATAAGAAAATTTATCAAAGTTAGAAAATTTTCAAGTCATTGTATGTTCCTCTGAAGATAGATACTAGATCTAAAATATTGTTTAAAAAAATTCATATAAAAGTTTTTTCAAATAATATTCTAACTTGATAGATCTTCATTTATGAATATACATATATGTATGTATATATGAAACTTATATAATAAAAATTGATTTCTAAAATATTAAGAAAAATTAATTCCGTTATTGTAATACAAATTAGTTTCTTTAGATTATAAAATGTTAAATCTGTGTATGAGTGAACAAAATATGTATATATATATATATATATAAGGACGTCATGTGTCAAAATATATTAAATTGGCATACAAAATAGAAAGAATAAAAAACAGCTGATTCCAGAAACTGCATCTATCGCTCGGGAAATCTTTACGAGAAGAATGTCTATGTCGACAAGTTTCGAGCACCGGTTATGGTCCACCCTCAACGGCAAAGTACATTGACAGGGTCCAAGCGCGGAGCCAGCGATAAACGTTACATGAAGAAGCAAACATCTAGATGCGGATTGGCCAGTGACGTTGCCGATCGGAAGTTTCGCGTGTAAACAGGGTGATTTCGCGCGAGAGAATCGCATCCGCCTGGAAATTGTGTACTGGCGAGACTTTTCCAAACAACTTCTACCTACTTCGACACTACTACTATTATTACGAGAAAGTATCTTCGACAGTCACGCGGGCGGATACACTCATCGAGATGCGAAGTATCTCGCTTCTTTTTACTTTTTCGTTTTTATCGAAATAACGTTCACAGCTGTTTTTCTAATCAAAAAAAAAAAAAAAAGAAAGAAAAGAAAAATCGTTTACAAGAACACGATGGAAAAAGGAAATGATGAAGCACCCTAGTTTTTCGAAAGACTCAATATTCTTCGCGATGTGTCAGTGATGTGACAGGAAAATTGATTAAAAAAATAACAAATTGTAAATATTATTAATAGAATATAAATGGATTAAAAAAAAGATATGCTTTTTATATGCTTAAAATAGTATAATAATAAAATAATAAAATAAGTTCAATAGAATGTGTGTATTAAATAATCAAATTTCAAAGAAAGAGCATAAATTGAATATTCAAATCTGTAGAAAAAAAAATTCGATTAGTATGCACATGCATTCGTAATGTATATCTGAAAAACAAAATTACATTATGCAAATCCAGTCGTCGTAGAATCCATAAATTTCTCCATAATCCATAATTTTATAATCTGAAAAAATATTAGCACCACATCTCGATTAATTCCGTGCACGCGCGCATCATTGTATTCTCTTTCATTAAAGGCGGGATGACACAAATTGCATAAAATCGCGCGTTTTGTTTTAATTATAATCCGACATATGAAAATGCGCTTGGCATTCAATCCAAGGCATTAATCAAATGACTATAGATTTGTTGCGCGCGTTTATTAAACTTTATTCCATGCCGATACATATTTCATGAAGCCGTTACTTGCAACTCCATTATATTTATTCATTCGAGAATTTTCCGCGTTCGTTATCATTTCCACTGACAGTGAATCGATGAAGCTTCTCTGTCGATTAAGCTCGAAGCTCGAAGCTCGAAGCTCGAGCGTGGACAACCACCAATGCAATCTACATTATCAGCTGTATCTCAACAGTCGGAAAAATTGCAATAAGACATATAATATTTGATTCGCGATAAAAAATCAAATTTTAACATTGATTTTATATATAGTAACGCACATGAAGATTATATTCAAAAATCAAGATATAAATAAAAATGCATATTTCTAATACACGATTAATGATAATTTCATAATAAAGAAAAATGCTAATACAAGATAATTAAGATGCATGCAAAGCAGAAATATTAATACAAAATTGGTTTACTAATCAAATAGTCTGACTAAAGTAAAGATGCTTTCTTTCACCTAGAACTCAGAAGCAAAGTTACCGATAGGGAAATGCAGAATTCTGCTGTATCCTTCATTGAGAGGCGAGCATTCCCGAAGCTTGCACTCTCTTGCTGCAAAATGCTCCAAGAATTTTATGTAATAGCTTTGGCCGTCGATAACGTCGGTAAAAAAAGGCCCGATAAAGCTGACAAACGAGAGATAACGCTGATAAGCACAAGAAGTTACCATCTGTTGCATAGCGCGCGAGTAATTACAAGTTGAAATCATTACAAGATTTTTCAGCTAATTATATAAGATAAAGAGCCGTTTATATTTCTGAAGCAAGCTTTATTTAACTATCTGGTAGCTTTAAGATAATTCCTTGTTTACAAATAGTGCTGGTTCCGAATATCGGTTTTATATATCTAATGCTAGTATTTTTAACAATTGGCTTTTTAACGATTAATTGCTTAAATATCATCAAGGTTTTTATTTTTATAATTGTATATTTAATAAATAAGTATATTAATTATATACATATACTTTCAAATTTTTTCAATGATACTGTAAAAACAAACTACTCTATAACTTTTTGAATTTACAAAACAGTGAAAAAAAAAAAAAAACTTTTAGTGTCTTAAATAGTGGAGTAGGTACATTTAATAAAAAAAAATGTGCGTGTATGTTTGTGTTTAGTTTTGAGAAGCGGACTATAATAGAATTTTATTTTAAGACTCAGATATCGAAATATTTCTTATCAAAACATTTTGAACACAATTGTATATTGTGATCCGCGCGGTGTTTGCATTATTCGCGAATTCATAAATTCCAATGCTACGAAACATGGGGAAACGCAAACGCTTAATCATCAGACATTTACAATTTCTTTCTGACCTGGATTCGATGGACAGATTAATCACCAATCCATGCATTACGCGTATCATGTTTACAACAGACACATACGCATACATGTACACTTTAGCGAATGACATGAAAAATATATATCTCTGTGACCACCCGAATTAATTATTTGTAGCTCTCGCCGCGCACAACGATTTTCGAAAATACAATTTTTCATCTAATTTCGAGAGGGACAAGAATGCTGCAACCTTGCATTCAATCTTCTATGAGCCGGAAGGAAAAAAACAAGATACTTAAGATCATGATTAGATAATAAAAAAATGGATTTAATTCTGCACTTTGTCGTAAAGATTTTCTCTTTCATTTTTTCTCTCTTTCTGTCTATTTATTTCTTTCCTCTTTTTGATCGATAAAATGACAAATATATTGTTATGGTGCTCGCAATACCATAGCAAAATATGATGTCAATAATAATTAGTTGTTATAATAACATGTGATTTAGTTTAAGATTTTATTAAAAACTTATGTAAGAAATGTATATTCTGTATATTTTAAAAATTAATTGCAGTTTTTATTTTATTTTATTTCTTAAAAGATATGTTTATATCTTTTTTAATTTAGCTTATAAAATAAAAACTGCAATTAATTTTCAGGATTACTTAATTCTTAATAACTAAATTCAAGCAAGCGCGGCAAATTATTATTTTACACGTTATTTTATTTATTTTTTTTTTTTTTTTGTAAAATTCCATAATAAATGTATTTTAAGCTCGTGAAAATGGTTACAAATATCGAATCGAGAATATAAGAAGAGTATGCGGATAAAAAGATACGAATATGAAGGTTTTATAGCAGTTTCCATGAAACATATACGCATGTGTCAAGAGAATTTATATATAAGACGTAATAAATATCTGTCAAGAATAGATCGATTACATAAGAAATATAACACTTGTCTCGGAGAAAAAATAAATCCCTTTCAAATCTTTTCATTTATCCAAGCTGCCAAAACAATGTAATTTTTTTCTTTTCGCTCCAAAATTTCTGAAAAATGGCCTTCGTGAAAGATGAGGGTGGAAATAAGCCACCGTAAGATAACCATCGTTACATTCTCGGGGATTGGCAAACATCTAGCATGAAAAGGGGAGCAAAAGGTTGATGTTTTCTGCCGTTGCCCAGCTAGGTCATATAAGGTTGGAACTTCAAAAGAGCGGTCATGGCACTAGTCTAAATGCAAACTATGAGACCGAAGAAGATCATCATTTCTCATTTTAGCTCCTTCTTGTCTTATTTTTTCTCTGTTCTTCTATTTCAAACGGCATCATAAACTTTGAAATCTTTTCAAGATTATTTTTTTCTAATTTAGCTTTTGAAACAGACAAGAATATTTTCCTGACAAGAAAAATAGAAAACGTTTCTATTATAATTCGCGTAATAATTTATTTATTGTTCGCGTCAATAAGTGAATAGGTGAATCCGCGATTATCTTTGTATACCTTTGTAATTACAAAGAGTTAATTATAAACATTTTAAAATGAAAACGATTGTTTTTCCATGTCTTTTTTTCACGCGGCAATATCTCATCAACTAAGATTTATCGCAGAAAAGAATAATTTTCACTTTATTTACAAATTATTAATTTGTTCGAAAAATAGCGCGCTTTTCGATTAAACCCGCGGACAATTAATAATCTCGGGGCAGAATCGATGATAGTCAGAAAATAATTTCATAAAACACTAGGTTTTAAATTGCAATAAATACATAAATTGATGAATTTTTTAATATTTTCATACAAGATTGCCACTCACAATTTATGCAATTTTACGAAATATTAATTATGGGCAATGTTTAAGGGGATGCTTTACGAGTGAATTATAACATAAAGTTTTAGTTGAGTAAATTAGTAATTAAAATATAAAATGTAAAATTTGATAACACATAAAAACCGATCTCTGGGTAGCAGTATTAATATTGTTTGTACAGAAAATTATATATCTGTTGAAACGTGTACTGTGTGTATCGATGTACTATATGTTCATGCGCGTGTTTATGTGTGTGTGCATGCAACGTATATATATATATATATGTTTGCGCAATCATCCAATGTGCAAATAGAGCAAATGGAAATTGCGTGGCCAACAGTCGGCGCAATGCCGAAAACAATACATCTCGTGACTCGCCGACATTACATCCAATCATCGTTTGATACGTGATTTTCAGAAATTGTTTGTGACGCCGCATTTAAAACTGAGAGCCATCACTGCACACGATATAGAAAAACCAATACAAATTGTAAAAATTGATTATTTTATTTTAATTTTAACTTATTCGTGATAGTTTTCTTCAACCATTAAAGTTCTCTCATTACTCTTATATCGTTCTAATTCTATAAAGTTTTATTTCTAAATCTATGAATGCATATTTATATCGCGTATTTTTTTCAATATACTTTAAAAATATAATTTAATACACAAGCATAAGTAAATTATGTGCGATGCAAATAATCGGTATTTAAATAATAATATTCAAATGAATAAAAATCCGCATAGCAATCTTTCTCTTCAATTTATATATTAGCAACATAGAGATGTTTAAGTTAATCTTTCAATTACAACTCGTCCACTTATTCTCGGATATATATCTATATGAACTGTACATCTCGTTTTGCTATGGAAAGTTCATTCCAAAGGTTTGTTCAAGCGCTTTAGTAACACTGCGTAGTCTCCAGACATTTGCATAACATCGCCATCGAGGATCAAATGCCTCGAGATTACGACAGCTTAACAAAATCTCTCCCGAGCAATCGAACTCGATTGGTCGATTTTTCCGCAGGACTTTTCAGCATACGGAAAATCGCCGAACCTCCGCCACTGAGGAATCGTAAATCGTTCTACTCCTCCGGCAAATTTGTATTCTTCGTTCTCGCCTTGCGAGAAACGCAAAAGTTTCACGCTGAAAATGGCACAAGCGGGGCTACAAAGACTTTTAAATATGTTTCTTCATCTCCATCCTCGACACGAGTCCGCAAGTGCGTAGCATCCGTCTTGGCTGAAAGGAAGTAGGCGCGAAAGTTCGTCAGAATTCCTGCGGAAAGTTCGACGCGAATATCTGCGGGAAGGAAATGCGAGGAAAGCGAGGACAAGAGTAGGAAAATCCGGAAAGAACGCTCGTTGAGAAAACCTCGATGCTTTATGCAGGCATGAAAGAGTGCTCTATGAAATGTAAAAACTGTAAAAATTGTATTGCTCGACGACGGCAACGAAGAGAAAAAAATGCGCTGATCCTGTGAAAAGCCTCAGAGTACAATTGTAAGAAATAATATTGGTCGCGCAAAATGTATATATAATGTATTATAAGCTAAATGGATTAAATATTTTTATTATAGGTCGAATTGTTAATTTAATTACAATCCGAGACAGAGATACAAAATGACAATAAATTATCATTGAATACAAATTTTAGGAATAATATATAAAACTGGTTACTAATCAGTTAATAAATATAAAAAATAACAGCCGTAAACTTGCAACCTTGCTGCAGAAAAATTATTTTCAACAATGACATTAAGAAAACAGTTTCAATTTTCTGATTTCGAAATCAAATTGGCAAAAATGATTGATTGATTAAAATATTAAAGAATATAAAAAAAAGTTTTAGTTTCCAAATTAATTATCAGATAAATGCGTGTCCACATATTAAACAAATCCTTTTAAAAAGATTAATAATTAATCATGATCATCGTTCCCCTTCTTTGTTAGATTTAATCTGTAGAGAATAGTTTACGGCTTTCACACACACAAAGTAATGTCTTTATATGTGAGATATGTTGCTTGATGAATACGAAGTTACTAGAGAAGCGCGGTGATACCAGCGATAGTGTATAAAGAGACGTGGATCAGCCACTAAATTGCCCATACGAAATTTCGCTTGCGTCGTCGGGGACACTGCTGTAAGCAACGGGAATGAAAATAGATGGAAAAAGTTTGGCCGAGAACATCTATTAGCCAATAACCTACATATGAAGTAACTTTGGGATTCGCGATGCGACACGACGCGACGCGACGCCGTAAACCAACCCGGGACGCTTAATTGCACATTTCGCCAGGTCCGAGCGAGATAATCTGGCGAATGCGCTTCTTAACTTCGTGAAAGTGCAACGAGCGCGTGTTCCACCCGTAAATTACGTCACTGCGCTGCGCGACAGCACCATTATTTATCCGTTCTGAATACGGAAAATGCGCGTAGCAACTTGCGAGAGTCCAGAGATAATCTCCGGCACACGACGAATAATCGTTTCTCTTCAAAACCACAGAGTGGATTTCAATTTTTAATAAACGTCTCATCTTTTCAAAACACAAGAACCTGCATCGTTTATTGCTAAATTTAAATTCTTTTCAAATTTTTTTCCCTTCCTCGCAAAACGATGATTTGATTGAACGAAATTATTCTATATCTTAAGGCGTTGTTTGAACTGATAAGCAATTCATCCAGTTATTAGCCACAGAGGATTAATTTGCGAGAAATGGAAAAGTATGATGAAAAAACAACCCTCCTCTCTGCTTTCTACTATTTGTTCGATTGTTGTCTTAAGTTTTCCCGGAGGATGCCACAAGTGTTTACAAACGATGCACAGTGTATGCGGTTTATACTCCGCTGAGAAATCAACTTCTTCTCAGGCATTATCAACTATGATTGTTTCATTTACTCTATCACCAAAACTGAATGTATATTTAACACGAAAGTAACATTGATTGATCGTGAAATCATTAAATAAATAATGCAACGCATTAACGCGCATTTGAATCATCTCATTAAGATATATTTACATTTCAATAATTTTAACACAACTATGACCAGACATTCGATATATAACTTAATTTACTTTATACATATATTATATGGAATTTATATATTAATGTGCATCGACAAACATTTACACCAGTTTCATTTATACAGTTGAATAATTAATAGGCAATTATGTTGGCTTATTCCAATCGTGGTCTATCATGTAGAACGATGATACATTTAATAACATGAAAACGTACCACACACATGCATGCACACTGTCTGATAATACTAATTACATTGTCCTAACAACCGTTTCAACAATCCTTCAAGCACATCGCTAACAGATTTATGCAGGGTGAAAATATATACACCCCAAATTTGCGTTTCATTATTCATGCGAATAATTCCAGTAAATTGCTGGTGAAAATTTTGCGAGAAAAGTGAAGTGTATAGACTACGTGCAAAAATTACTAATAATCAATTTAATCGCGTTTAATAATTTCAATCGAACGAAAACATTCTTTACAAAGAACGTTTTATATTCCGTGAATTGAAAACACTTGATATACGCAATAAAAAGTTCGCTTATGATAAAGAAAAAGTCACCGCAAAAGATTTCGACGAAAACCAGAGCAAGCTCCATAGCTTAATTGCATTCTAGAAAATCAACTTCGTAAGACACACAGATATATCGCAGATGTACGAACGGGAGCTGCATGCAAAACTGTAAATTTATCTGACGATCTCGAACCAAAGAGAAATACGGGTGACTCGCGAAACTTGGAATTCTAACCGCTTCTAAGCGCATAAAATAATTTTTTTTTTTATTTAAAAAATTTAATTTAATAATATCCGTCTCTCTAAATCTTCTTTGTTTAGATTATTTATAAATTCGAAAACTATAAGTATCTTGAAAATACTCAATCACATATTTGTATTAATAAAAAAAAAAATTTCGATTTCTTATAAATATTTATGCTCTAGTAGATATATTATTGTGTAAAAATACATATTTAACTATAAAAAATTGCTTTGAAATTACATAAATTGTTCTTGAAATTGTTAATTTTATTGACAGTTCAAATAATCATGTAACTACTTGCCTCTCTCAAAAAGGAAAAAAATTTTTTAAATTTTAAAAATATTTTGATAATGCTTAAAACTATTTAGCAGAAATATGATCACAATTATAAAAGAAGTATTTTAGAATAAATACAACTTTCGAAAATCAACCAGCGTCTCATATAGATATATACGTAGCGATATATCTTTTCGAATTAATTAATAAAAAAATTATTTAATCTACTAATAATTAAAATTTTGTAAAAAATATATAAGTATGCTCAAAGTACCGGCTCCAAAGTTATCGATTATAGTTGCGTAGTTTATCTGACGGGTTGACAATAGAATTTAACGGTCGAGTATTTGATAGCGGGCCGCAATATGTGTCATAGACGAAAAGCGTTTTCATTTGTCTGTATAAAATGAAATAATAATCTGGACGCAACAGGCGCGATAAAAACAATTCTCGTGTGTGTGCACACATGTGTGTCTCTTAACAACGCTTACAAATAACATACAGATGTGCGATTAACTTGTATTTTTATACATATAAGAGGAAAATATACAAAAGAGATTAAATTGAATTAATTCAGTTATAAATTTCAAATAAAAGTATAATTTATATTCATCAATTTATGTATCATTTGTATGCATCGAATATAGATTAAACTATAATGAAGTAATTTTTTGTATTAACTTTTTATTTTACACCTTATATAAGACGAAATTTTATCGTTCCAATAATTTGTATTTATTATAAGATATTTTTGTATTTAAATGTTTAATAATATAATAATAATAATAAATTTAATAATATAATTAATTATATTAACTTATTGTTAATTTTTTTATTACTCTATTCTCGAATTTATTTTTATTTATGACGATATCACATTAATCTGAAGCAGACTTATATTGTCGATCTTATCGTTAGCTAGATTCATTTACGAAAGGGTACTCGCATTATGATATAGCGTCGCGGTTCTATTTCGTCCCTGAGAGCTTAGCATATTCATATCACATCATCGGTAAGTTGATATACCACCGAAACAGTATTATCCGATCTAAAATTACTTAACTATGTCAGTGTTCGCGATGATACCTATGATACCTGACTCTGAAATTAACATCCGAAATGTTTCTAGAATCCATTAGTCTATTAAGTCTACTTAATAGGCTAATGTTTTCGTAAGTTTGTCTTTGTAAAACGCAAACAGAGATCGATACATTCTCCAATGTCATCAGTTAAATTATTGCTCGATCTAAATATTTATTCGCATGCAATACCGTGCTATAAAATTTGAATTTTTATGAATATTCTTATCTACCAGTTATTAGATAGTAAAAAAATAACAATTATTAATTATGTAAAAGCGTTAACAACTAATTATCATGAGATAAAAAATTTCTTTATAAAACAAAAAATATAAAAAAAATCAGGATTAATAAGTAAAAAAAAAGTTGAAAATATAATAACGATAAAAGCTTTCCTCAATAAGAATGAAATCATCGCATTTTGTCAGCAAACTAAATATTCATATTAAGACGTTCGGGCATCAGTAGAAAAGACTTGATTTAATCAGACAACAGAGAAATATAATACTACGCTGAATCCATTATAGGAAGATAAATTCAAGTAGAATTATAAAATCGCTGTGTTATCATCGGACTTAAATGTCAAAATATAATCAATGCCAAAGCTGCAAAAAAAGAAAAAAAATCTCTCATTTTGCCAAGTTTACGATCTAACTTCTCTTGTTTTTAAATAAACTCATGACGATGACAGAAAACTCACAATACTGTTTAGATTGCAAGTAAATCTACTGTTAACACTTTGTGAAAAAATGACAGGAGAGAGTAGGAATGTAGAAGAAGCAAATGCATCGTAAAAAATAACGTGAAATATTGTTTACGGATTTTGCTCTCGTCTAATCGAAATTCGTCTATCAACCATTTGCATAATCATCGAGAAACTTTGTCGCGCATATATATCTACAATGTTGTATCTTTTCCACGAAAGATATGCTGCGATATGTAATCAGGTGAAAATGCATTATATAAAATATAAAAGAATAATCTATATATAAATGAGCAAAGCTCTTTACGTAAGCTCTTCACAAAAATTACGAAAAGCCGTTTTCATTTATCTAAAAAATATATAATGTGATTTAAAAAAATACGCGTTTTTCTGAAGATGCCATTTGCATATAGAAATTTTCATAATATTATATATTTCATAATATTCATAAACCCCAAGCGTTATTTGCAATTCGAGTCTAAATTGCTCTTCCAAAAAAAAGAAAAAAAAAAAAGAAAGATAAATAAAAAATAAGAAAGAGAGAGAGAGAGAGAGAGAGAGAATGAAAAGAAACAATAAGAGATAAAAAAAATGCTTCCAAATCAAAATCTGTCCTTCTTTTCCTCTTTCTGCATAATTTTTCCTACCAAAATATTAATTTTATTTTTTACAAAATATCAATCCAAATCTCATTTACAAAAAAATAAGATTAATGCAAAAAATTAATTAACCAGCTAGTGTACTAGAAAATTATTGCAAGATAAAATCAGTTCAGTCTGAAGGCACTCTAATCACGAAAATGGAAAGGCATTCGCAAACGATCTCCAGACTAATCTCGACGCTTAACAGACATAACAAGTTCTCAAGTCCAACTTGTTAACAATCGCCTACGGGCCGATGCTGCGGCAAGTGACGGCTCAAAACGCCGTCGTGCGTTATGCAAATAAGACATAAACTCTCTCTCTCTCTCTCTCTATCTCTCTCCTTCTCTCTAACATACTCAATGGAGATTATATTAAACAAGTAAATCACTTAGTGGCCTTTCGCGCAAAATTCACGCATTTATATGTTGTGGGAAATTGGATAGAGTTGCGATCTGTGTCAAGAGAAGACAAACTTGCAGGAAAAAAAAAGCGATTGCCGAGAAATTAAAAGTTCAATGAGATCGGGATGTGCACATAAAAGCTCATCTCTTAGTGACTTTTTAGACACGAAACAGTGTAAATTTTTCGAGTATATAATTACAGATGCATCTCAAATTGAGAAATTGAATTGATCTAATCCCGTTCATTAAATTTGATAAAATTATTTACAATAAACCTTTTTATGGATATAATCGCATTTTAATATATAAAAAAAAAATAAATTATTAATATATGTCAAATGCTAATACAAGAATGGTCAATTTGATACCATTCCATTTATACAAAATTTTTATATATTCAGAATTTTTCTATCAATTACATTTTGTACACAATTAGAGAGAGACTCACCAGTAATCTCGCTGTTTCCTTCTCGTTGTCCGATCCATTCATCTTTCTGTCCAAAGCTTTGATTAGCGATACTCGATAATCC
The DNA here is from genome assembly GCF_021464435.1 of Cataglyphis hispanica. Taxonomy (NCBI): domain Eukaryota; kingdom Metazoa; phylum Arthropoda; class Insecta; order Hymenoptera; family Formicidae; genus Cataglyphis; species Cataglyphis hispanica. The sequence continues at coordinate 3,177,819 of NC_065955.1, read as the reverse complement.
GCATAAATGAAGCAGTCAATTGGGTATCAATCACTATGTCACTCACGATAATCGCGATATTTAAAATTCGATGATCGCGCGATACATTTTTCGACACTCCCGAACACTGATTTATTCAGATATAAAAAAAAAATAAAAATAAAAAAAACTCGTGATGCTTATATACTTTCTCCCGATATTCACTTACGCACGGCGATATACTTTCAATCGAATATCGATTACGGATATATGTATATTCATAGTATTCGCACACTTGCGTAACCATAACAATAATCGCCCGTTACTTTAATCCAGTACTCCTGACCGTGATCCATTCATTGTATTCCATCTGTTGTTTAACACATTATTCACATTCACGATATTCGAACACGACACGATCGCGATGTATTTTTGCCCGATACTTTTTTCTCGACACTCCCGAAATTCGCAACTATACATATACACAATTGTCAATTCGATGATCGACGCGTAAACGCTACTCGACGATTATTGATTCAATGATTAATGATTAATTATTCAGGACGTACGGAAGGATTGGCATGTCCAAACGTTCGGAAAAGTAAAGGAAGAAAAAAGCTCGACGAAGTTAACCGCGATCTCGACACAGCGTCTGATAATCGCTAATTCACACGCATCGATCAATGATCACTATAGCATTTATAAGACATTTCATTTCAACGTAATCAACGACAATCGTCTAATACTTCGATCGACATTCCAAAAGTTCAACTACTCGCGACGGTTGCTATTCGACGATTAACGGAAAGTTGCTGTGACGTAGATACTGTGGGGGTTCACATGCCAATCGTTAGGGACTGCGGTCGCGAAATCTCGAAGCTGTACTCTAACTAGAATACTAGAACTAGATCGTCGCACGCGCACACGTCACATTGCATTCATCTCGAGATTCATTTATATCGTCCACGATAAAAAATATTAATTCTATTAAATTTAAAACTTCGACAATTACGACATAATCGAGATAAATGGCCGACGACTTTAAACGTAAAATTTTATTTCATATTCACTCGTACGTCTCGTATAATTTTGCGACCGTTAATATCGTGCGATGAAAGAATGCGGGAAAGAATGCGGCTCCGCGCAAGCCTGCCAACTGTTTACCAAATTTCTCGTCAATATTGACAAATCATGATCCTATCCTAAGCTACTATCAAAATCTTTCGTCGATTAAAAAATAATTGCTAGTTAAATTCTTACTTTGACCGCATACGCGCAGCTAATTTTCTATACACGAATGAAATAACTCGGGAGCGCGCACTTGATATACCGACCTACGTAATACGACAGATACAATTGTGCGCGGTACGAGCCCTCTTACGTTTTTTTTTCTCCTCTATCGAGTCCGTCCGGCGAGCTCGATGTTTTTCTTTCCAGTACATTTCTTCGAATAGAGGTGTCCTTCAAATAAAATAGCGTCTAAATAACCGCGCGTCGCGATCCATCTAGTTTTTCTTTCTCTGTCTCCTCTCTCTCTCTCTCTCTCCCTTTTTCCTTCCTCCCTCTCCTCTCTCTCTCTCTCTCTCTCTCTCTCTCTCTCTCTCTCACCCGATATCAAATGTTATTAAATTCAGAAGTTTCATAATTATATAAAATCGAAATATCTAATATTCCATATTTCAACAATAAAATTTTATCCTATATTCTCGTCTCATGAACACGCGAGAAAGAATGTATAGAGATTCCAACATTGCTAGCCAAGAATACGAGTCAGTTTTTACAAGTTTGCCAACTGCTTATCAAGTCTTTTATCGGGATTTTCGATGACGCAGCACCGATGATATATTCACTTAATCGCGGTGAGAATTTTCCGTCGATCGACGAAAGACAATTGTTATATGCAAAATTAAATTCAAGTTTCACACGCGGTACTTCCACTAAGCCGCATATAGGCCATAAAACGAACGGAACATCTCGCGAGCGAGCACTCGATAGATCGATCGCGACGCAACGCCCGCTCGATAAGCTGATCTCGATGGACTGATCATCTCCCGTAAGATGATTGGTTTATATTGGCGCAAGCTCACATCTGCCCCTCCATCAAGTCCCGAGTCCCGGGATTCGTCCAGCGAGGATTCCTCTCTCTCTCTCTCTCTCTCTCTCTCTTTCTCTCTCTCTTTTTCTCTACGTTTATCCCCACCAGTACACTGCTCCATACTAGGCACACATCCTTCGACAAGGAAGGCATGTTTATATCGTGTATTGAAAAAAGAAGGCGTATCTTCCGTGTATCCTCGCGACGAGCTAATTCTAGGAATGGGCCTTGCCACAACGTTCCTGTAAATCTATGTTCTTCCCTCAGCTATAGAAAGCGAAAACGAGTCTGAACGATGTTGAATATATACGCTAAAATATTAACCGTTCGCGTAATGTTCCTCTCTTGCTAATATAATGATTAATTATCATCGCTCGATGAAGTGTGATGTACAAAGTCGTATAAATAACATATCAAAAGTGAAAGATAAAAGATGATTTCTTTTACAATAATATTTTAAGATTGCTCTATTATAGAATTTAAGATTTTATTGAGCATTGGGAAGAAATTAATTTTTGTTAAACATACAAAAAGAAAAAAAATATAGTTTTATTTAAAATTACGTAAGCACGCAAAAAGATGAGATAACGTATTACGCGTAATTAAGAATATTTTATGATACATAAATAAGTTTTATTTATCGCTATTATAATATATTGAAAATTATTAGATTTTATTTAACCAAATTTATTTAACAAGATAAGAGAGAGAGAGAGAGAGAAAGAGAGAGAGAGGATTGCAGTTCGAAGAAAAATAAAAAATATCGTGGATACATATATATTTTTTTTTTTCTTCGAGCTGCAATCCTCTCTCTCTCTCTCTCTCTTATCTTGTTAAATAAATTTGGTTAAATAAAATCTAATAATTTTCAATATATTATTCAATATATTAATATAAATGTTATATATATATATATATATATATATATATATATATATATATATATAACATTTCTATTATTTGTGTAATTTTACACTTTATGCGCGTGAAATTTTTTATTTTCTTTTTACACACAGATACGAATATATTTGTTCGACGCGAGCTTGTGTTGATCTTTGCACCATCAATTGTAGGCATCGCTCATCGAGTCCTCGTGTTTTTACGATATTCTCACTATACGAAATTATCGTGTTAAATTGGTGGGCGCCGTGTGTGCGCGATACGAATTTCGCAAAAGAGACGATCTACGTTTTGCAAATAGTCGCAGCAGCGATGTAAGGGTGCAATGTTCACAACGTTTGGTTAACGATCTTACAACAGCGTCGAATCGTGGATTGAATTTCAAATCGGTAAGCTACACGGCAATACCACTACCAGTGAAGGAATTCAATGCTAACGATCCCCTGTCACCGGATGAAGAAGTTTCCTGGTCTGTAATGCTCCGACAACATTAGCGGTGGAGCGTTTCAACAGACAAATTGACAAATTATATTTGGAGCTTAAATATAGCTTATCATTACGCATAAATTCTAATAACAAAATTGTTGTACAAATTGAATTCGAATCTTCATGTGTTTTTCATTTTTTTTCGATATTATGTGTTTATTCTATTTCTAATTTTTGCGCACTGTCTACGATTATCATTTCATGGACAATAAATAGAAACTAAATTTATTTAACCGAATTCGTTCAATAAAATAAGAGAGGAAGATGATTGCAGTTCGAAGAAAAATAGAGTACGAAAATATCGTAGAAATAGGGAGAAAAGTAGTCAAACCGTTGTGTAAGTTATCTCTTAGATGAATATGCGTTATATATATAGCAAATTATAAGTAAACTATAACTTTCTTGAAAGCTATTGTATTTCAAAGCATATTCAAAATATCGCCATATATATATATATATATATATAATATCAATCACATAAAAATTTCTATATATTCTTTAATTACAATTTTTTTAATTAAATTTCAATTTCATATAAAAAAGATTACATTAATATAAAAAGTTAATTATTCCGCGGCTACCTTGTGTCGGAATGTAATCATCATGCTGAAACAGTGCGAATTTTATTAAATGAAAAACAAATAAAAAAAATAATTTTTATGCTTTATCAAAAGAAATATTAGGAATGTGAACTGACTGTAAAAATCGGGCAGGGAAAAAAATTGACATTTCTGACATATATCCTCGTGATGTAAAAGCAAAAAAAAAAAGAAAAGTTTCATAATGGTTATAAAAACGAACAGGAAAAGTGGCAGTAAGTATCATTAAAATTTAAATGTTTCAACAATCTCCCTTAAAATTTTAATTCTCATTGTGCTAAAATGTGTATGCATATTTTTTTTCTTGAGAAAAAAAAATAGAATTGACAACTCAGCTATTAATATTCACTTTAAGACGCATCTGCGATGCATGTCTCACGCGAGAAGATATTTAAAATGCATTCAGGTAGATAGATTGATAAAATTTAAAGTGTTTAGAGTATAAAACATTTCTCATTCTTTTATTCATTTCATCGTTTCTCATTATATGCTACGTGCTACAAAGGATGTTCTGTTCAACAGATCATTTAGCCAGATGGAAATGCAATTTTCTCAATTACTGCTACATTTATCAATGCTCAAAGTGAAATCGATATCTCATATAATGCGCAAAGAAATAGTCCAATTGTCGTCGGAAAATAACGCTACTATATTTGTCATATGAATCAGATAATATGTATTATCGAATGCGTATTGGTAATGACGCGTTTGTGCACATTGATAAATGTTTCTTTTTTATTTGCGCACATACACACAATGTGAAGTAGCGTTTTAAACAATTATATATAAATGATGTAATAATTTAAATAAAAATCCATAAAAAATAATGTTGCATTTCCGCGCTATTATATTTTAAATTAAAAGATCGCGGACGGTCGTTTACGCATTTCATTATGGGCGGAAAAATAAAAGCCATAATAATGTTTTAGTTCTCATGTTGATAGCAAAATATCTCGGCATAATGCACGCTGACGTTCCCTCGAAAGATATAGTGGAATCTATATCTTGTATCCAAGAAAACTAGAGTTTACTTCATGAAAAGAAAAACAGAGAGTATGGGTGGTAATAATGCGCGGGGGAGGAGAGGAAATTGTGCACTCGATCGTGAATATAATATTCTACGTTCGCTTCAGCCACTCGAAAGTTTAAGGTAAACTAAGTCGCCGTGACATCATCTTATTCGAAGAGAGGAGAAGTTTATATCGTCCTTAACGGTCAGCAAACTGCTCAATGAATTAGAAATACCGCGCGCTGATGCTTTTGTTATTTTCTATAATAGAATAGAAATAATTTTAACGGTTTTCTTGAATTTTTCATACGTTCAAAAAACAAATCCGAGAGTAATTCTGATCTTATTTTTCGCACAATCGGGACGAACTTTTATCTTATTTTTCCAATATCGGGACAAACTTTTCTCTCTTCGTTGTCAAGCGATTGTTGAAAATGCAATCAAATGTATACTTTTCATAAACTACTCGTAAAACTTTAGTAAACATTTAAAAAGTTTAAAATTTAATTTACTAAGGCATGCTTGATTTAGAAAATTAAATCACTCGGAAGGAACTTAGAAAATTGAATGATTCTCAGAAAGAATGATAAGAAACAGATGTATGTAGATGTATGTAGATGAAGCTTGTAACATGCACATAGGAAGAAGAATAAATATCTCAAAAGTCACAAATCTGTAGAGATGTATAGTCTGTATTAATCTGTGTTAGTCTTTAGATATCTGTGTTTGAAAATAAAATAAAAATTGTCAGATTTGTGCATCCGTGATGCATCTCGCTGAAAGATTTTATATTCAAAAACGCATTTCGAAGAGTGATCCAACGCGCATCGTCACTCTGGAAATAGTGCAAAATTCACAAGTGCATCCTGCACTGTCGGTTAGATGGCGATTAAGCGTCCAACGAAATGCACGGATGCGAGAGCTCGTGTTGGTGCACGCGCGTTTACCTGTTGGACACGTTTTGTACGCGTACGTTTTGCCGGGCACACGAAGCACATACTTCGCCACGACCTATTACGCGTGACCAGAACGCACAACCGCAACACGCGCGAATGACTAAGTGCAATATATTATAATACAAATCCGCGGATGCACCGGACACAAGGCATGGCCGGTTGACAAATTTCGGTTATCTCGCCCGGCAATGCATACTTCGAAATAGCCAGGCGCGTTTCTCTTCCATTTTCCATGCATTTCAAATTTATCATCCAGATACTTGACTCTCCCGATTGGTTGACTTGTTGCAAAATGTATATATCTCACCTAGCATGCTTGACATTCTATATCAACATCAATATGGATTGCGGAAAATCGATTCGACAAGATTCAAACGGTATAATTTTACGATGATGCAGCTTGATAATAAATATTTTTTCGCAAGCGACGCTAAAAAAGATCACGATACCGATTGACTTAAAATATGAGAGCTTTAGCTTGAGAAAACGTTGGGTAAATGCTGATCGTGAATAACAAATTCGCGAATTCGAAATGTGGAAAATAGGAATAAGAAGGGGAAAAGCAAGAGATCGAGACTATCGTTCCTTTTTCGATCTCGATCGAATCCACATAGAAAATTGAAATGATGGAATACGAATGAAGCAAAAAGAAATCTTTTTCGATTAATTTTTGAAAGATAAACGAAAGAATAATCCGTCGATATTACATCGTACATCGCATCTCGAATTTCGCGGCTGGTAGTCACAGGATTACATGTCATAAATGTAGCGCCAAGTATATAACGAAGTTACAACGTGCTACGAAACTCGAAATTAGTTTCGGAAGCTCGCGGCTCAACGTCGCTCAAATTGACAGAGAGGGTCCGATGGTACGTATAAGGATTCTTGCGGATATACATCTCGCGATTTCCAATTGATGATTCGATATTAAAAAATTGCTGGAAGTTACCAATATAAAATTTTATTCTATATAAAATTATTCTGTATCTTATTCTGTAATTTCAATTTTTATATATCTAATAAGTAAGAATCACACACAAAACACACATATTTTTTTCTCCCTCCTAATCATCTTATCAATTAATCAATCTTTCTCACTCACTCATTCTCTTTCTTCACACACACACATATAGAGACATACAGCGTTCTCAAAATAAAATCCGTCGATTGATGATTCGCGACTAGCGATAGATATAAAACTCGTTATCCACTTTAATATCTATTAGAGATATATAACGAAGAAAAGATCTGCTACTTGCATCACGACTAGATTCTGTACAATAAATCGAAACAAATAATGTGATAAACGTAATAAATGTTCGAAATAATGCGTTCGGATAAATGTTATCTCGTTAAATCGATGAAATCCTTAAGTCGTTTTGTTCATATTGTTTAATAACGATAGTGTAATTACAATCGCTTGTGCAGCACTTCGTAATTTAATCCCATCGAAAGACACAGGATCTTTAATTTGAACAACTCACGTGAAAAAGATCTCGGGATATTTCTTTTTCGCCATTCTTATATTTGTTCTTCGATATTATCAGAAAAATTTTTTAAAAGCTTTGAAAATTATAATCAAAAATTAAAATTCAAAATAAGATTATGAAAAAGTTATAAATACGTTATAAAAGTAATAAATGTACCTAAACAAGAAATATGTATTTATAGCGAATTTTTTTCTTTTAATATAAATTACTTTTTAGTAAAAAAATGTGTTTTTTTTTTAGCAAACATTCTGAGTTGTCCTTTCGTTTGAATAAAATCGATGCGCATCTTCGCATCTGCGTGAAACTTTGCGTACAAGTCGCATTTTCTTTTGATCGATAAGCCCAGGCACTCGGGAGATTTCCGATCAAATTTAAATTTGCGAGTGTCTGTGTTCGCGGTGGGGCTCGGATGTTCAAGTGGCCCCGGGTGAACACCAAGTGCACTTTATCTACTGACACCCGTTGGCGCTCCAAGCTACTCCAAAAAACTTTTCCAGACTGGCAAACTCTTGGACACACAGTGAGAGAGATCAACCATTTCCCGAGATCTCGACTGGCAATACTCGAGTCAATTTTCTTCAACACTCGAAAATCATCGCGTATTCCGTTCGGAATTTATCCGATATCTCAGAATACAAAAAAAAAAACGCGTGTGACGAGAATAAAAACGTGTGAAAAGCTCAACTGCGTCGGTGGAATTTATTTCTCTATATATTTCTATATACAATATATGTATGTGATATAAAGTATGAAATCTCTCTTTTCAGAATTACACATTAGATATTCCTTTTTTATATAAGTTCCATCTCTGTAGTATATATATATATATATATATATATATATATATATATATATATATATATATATATATGAATGAAAAAGTGATGGAAAAAATAGGAATAAGATAAATTAAACAAATTATTTTTCAATAATGTTATTTTTTTAATTTTCCTTGTATGTTTTTACTGTTAACTTTATTTCCAATATTTCTAAATTTAATTAAAAAAAAAAAAAACCAAATTCGATGTTAAAAATTATTTTTAAAAAAAGTAAATTTATCTGCAAATTGCGATATATTTTTTATGATATAGAGATACGACATTTTGAATAAATGTTAAATAGGCACTTCAACTTCGCAAGAGGCATTAAGAAATTCTCAGCCATTATGTTGGACTAATCGTGCGAAAAACAATGACACGGCAGTAGATTGCGGTATGACATATTATAGTTGGACGGAACCGGTTACACGTTAATCTCTCGGCTAATTTCGCGGCCAGCGGGCGGCAACTTCGTCACGTCGTATCCCCGTCACTTGACAATCTCGGTAGGGCGTATAATCTTGAGGCCATTGTCCCAAAAGCTGATAGAACACGGACTGGAGTCCACATAGTTTATCGGCTGGCAACACATCGGCCGCGACACGGTGCATTATGTAGGGGTGCATCGGCCTCACACATAACTACAGAGATACATTTGACTAATCTCCGATACGGAAGCCGCTCGGTCGGATGGCGAGAACAAACAAAGTAACGAGTACAACTGCATGATGGACGTAACGGAAATGAAAGGGAAGACTTTTGCGAATCGATTTGACGCGCGAGCGAACTGTCCGAGTAACAATGTACCAACTTTGATTCTATGCGGTAAAATTGATTATAATATGCTCGGTCATAATGCGATATTCTCTTGCGAGATTCTTCAAGAGCAAATGGAATGATAGTTTAAAGATAGAATAAAAGAAATATTGGTTGCAAAAAGAATCAGAGAGGAATAAAGCGTCATCATTATATCCCGCGCAACAATAATGTGAAAAATCTGTGAGAATCGACACATTCCAATTTTAATAAATAATGACAAGTTGAAGCTTTGATCCTTTCCCTCTGATCTTTCTTCCCGCTCCGTTAGAAAGAACTTTCAGGTATGTCGGTATTTCACAAAACGATTCAACGTGTGCGCTAAAGTTAATTTATTTTCTAATTAAATCCGACGTTTTGATATTTATATTACTTTTTTACAAAGTTTTCAGAGCTAAAGATTAAAGGAATCAAATATTTCTGCAAATTCTTTTTTTAGATATAGCAGGGATTGCTTTTCATGAGGTGAATATTCATTCATTACACGCGATTGAAATATGAGTAAATAATTTTAATTTTTGTAGACATCGCAAATTCCACTTTTTCGCTATAGCAAATGTAATTGACTCATCAATAAGAGAGAAAAAGATATAACGTACATAATTCTCTTAGAAATACATTTTCAAATTAAATGTGTTAATTATATCAAGATAATTTTAGCGCGCAGCTGCACGCTATCTCGAAACAATCAAAGGAAATAACTAGCAATTATCGTAAAAACGCGTCTTCAAATACTCGCAGTAATTGGCCGTTATTTCGAGCCGAAAACGATCGGCGTTATCGTGACAATCATTTCGAATCAGTTTCGAATTATGAGCCTCTTGAAATCGGATTATGAGTGAGATCCTCATAAAAAGCTATACATATATGCTGTTTGCCTCTATAGAATTTTCGATTTTTATCATAAATTAATCAGTACGAGTATAAAGTATTATCAAAAGTATCGGTTTACGTATTTATTTAATCATTAGTTCGTATTTTTTTAATTATATGAACGTTGTTTGCAATTTATTGAAAGAGAAATTTTTTATGGCTAATCAGTGTCATAGTGTGTCAGGCATTATATCAAATTTAATTTATATAAAAATGTCAATAAACATTAAGATGCCTCACTTACCTAGCAACGCCTGAAAAAGTCTGCTCTTGAAAATACGTATGACGCGTTCGATAGCTAATCGCAGTTGTTTGTCTTGCGGCCTCGTTAATTTAGCGTGATAATCCTCGAGGAGCTCCAGAGCTCGATGAGCTTCTAAAAACAGGCAAAAGATAAACAGATTAGAAAATTAGTAAATTATTTTTCATAAACAATGTGTATATAATTTTATCGTGTATGATATAATATATACATAAGATATATACATATATATATATATATATATATATATATATATACATATATATATATATATATATATATATATATATATATATATATATATATACGATATGTATATAATATCATTCACAACATTTAATCAATTAAAGAGCACATTTCCATTTCATTGTTCATCAAACATTTTGCTATTATTGCATCATTAGCTATTTCCTTCATTATCACTATCATCAGCACGCTTTTATATGCCGTTAATTGATTAATCATATTTGTAACGCACTGTAAATCGGATGTATGTAATTAAATAATTTGATCACAATCTGTATCTCCATCTAAAAGTTATTTTCACATGTTTCATTAATTAAACATTTATCAGTGTGTATTAATTATAATAAACTGTACATTATCGATATTACACTTTCCACGCGTCTAATTCCGGTTAAAAAAGTAATCACGTTATGATTTTCCTACAATTTCGATATAAAATTTAAAGATTCGCGACGCGTGATCAGTCATCCAAAAAATTAAAAATAGGACCAGATTACGTAAGAATAAAAGCAGAATGGAGAGAGTGGAAGTTTAATCCGCGAACAAAGGGAGAAAAGCAAAGTTAGAATAAAGCAACAATTTTGCACCAATTATTCGAACATCTGGATCAATAAATAAAAGTGCACATTTATATAAATAATATATATCAAAGTAATATCGGAATTTTTTTAACTTTAACTTTTTTTAATTTAACTAAATTTTTATAATTAAATAACTAAACAAGATATGCGAATAAGTGCAATGTTTCATAGTCGTTACGATTTTATTATTGTACAAGATTCTTGATTATAAATATGACAAACTTTTCAATGTCAAAAATTTTCAAATCTCCCAGATAAGAATTTTTTCGCTTGGTACTCCTTATTTTTCACGTATATGATATACGCTATTAGAAAGCAGCGGCGCCGATATAATATATATTGCATCTTGCGAATGAAAATTTCTCATCTATGCGCTATATATCTCTCGCACGCACCAAGATCGTATCTACCCTATTTCCGTCATTTCCTTTTCCCGTTGGCCACCATAAACACCATACCCTTTACCCCTTCACCGAGGTAACGAGAGTGCGAAGCTATTCGGAAGGTGAAACGACTCGAGAATCTCGTGCACCAGTACAAGTCGAGAACAAATAACGACAATTGCATCGGTTTCATAGCAACGGCTGCTGATGCAATAGCTTCTTTGCTCTTTTCCGATCTTTATCTTTTCCTTTTTGCGATGTGAAAAGTATTCTCGTTACGCATTACAACTATACGATCGTCGCCGTATTTACATAGATTAAATGCAAAGATAGTGTACGAATCATTTGCAATAAATTAAGTTAACAATTATTGTATCTCTTAAAATAATGTATCTGCAATATATATTTGTTAAAATAAAATTTTGCAGCAAAAAACGTTTTAAAACTTGATATTAAAAAACTGATTTACTGCTTTGTGCGAAAAACGCTAATTGCAAAGTATATATTTTCTTGCCACTTTTCAAAAAAAAAAAAAAAAAAACATTTTCGCTGATAAACATATACATATATTCAATCTAATTTCTACTATTAAACATAAATTGTCAAAATTATATATCTTATTTGATAATTAAAAATAACAAAAAACAAAGGATTTATTAAATAAATATGAGAATAAAAAAAGATTAATAAAGAATTCTGTTTGAAAAGAACAATAAAAAACGGAACCAATAAAAACAAAACAAAACAATTTAAATATTTATATGTAGATCCACGGAAAACATGAATTAACAAGATACTACAATAAAGATACTAATATGTTCATTGTTTATGCAATTATCGTGATAGTCGTCGATGCACTTGTTGATTCGCATCGTCCGTACATCGCAGAAACACAGCTAGAGTTTCTGCAAGATGGATTTTTATTCATCGGACAATTTGAATCTTTTTTTGCTCTGAAAGTGAATATTTCTTTAGAAATAATAAACAGACACATAAACATCCAATCAGATGATAATACGCTTTTGGATTCGCTCGATTTCTCGCCTCATTCCTATTTCACAATTCATATAAACACGGTAAATTACTCTCTCTCGACGCTTTCATTATAATTCATTAAAAATATTTCTGCCATAAAAAATATAACGGCTGACTTTACGAAATAATATAAATATCAAATACTAAATTATTTTACACACACACACTTCACACGATCTTATTAAAACTCGCCTTTCATTTTAAAATTTTCTTTTGAAGAAACATGTAATAATTGTAATTTTTAATTTTATATCTTTGCTGTTATCTCTCAATTTTTAGCCACTAGTCAATATGGCAAAATCTTTTAAAAGAATAATGATATTTGATAGAGAAGATAGAAGAGCGTATACTTGTCACGATAGAATTTAGAAGACATATGTGTATTTGTTCACAAAAATTATTTTTTTTTTAGAATTTATGCATTCTTACATATTCGTGAAGATATGTAGAATAGCTAAAACGGCCAAATATTTTTCCGCAAAATTCTCAAAGCATTTGTCATGCATGGAAAGTATTCGTACGGTATGATAGCGATATTTGTGTGCTCTATTATAATTAAATATGATTTTTTAAGAATTCGGTATTTATAATATATTCGTGCAAATAGATAAGATCTGTAAAAATCAAACATGCTACATGCATTCATTCAATATTACATAAAAAGTGAGAAATGATGAAAAGTAGCGCGTCAATTAGCTTGGTCAATTAGCGATATTAAAACATAGTGTATTATATATATATATTTTGCGTGCAATATTCATGCGCCATGAAAAACTCACGTTTCAGTGAGACTTCTTAAATTATGCTTTATAATATAAACACACACACGATTGCATGAAAAATCGGACAACACATCTAATTTCATCTATGCATGCTTTTGTTTCGAGAAGTTAAATTTAAAAGATCTACGTCCAGAAGAGAAAGAAGATCGAATGAAAAAGGGAGCAGGTGAGAGAAAAAAAAGAAAAGGGAAAAAAGGAAGAAAAAGGAAATTTCTTGGATGGTAATAACATGGCAATAGGCACGTCATCTACCGTCGCGAATGACAACGGAACTATGCCAAGTATGGCCGTTCATTCCGGCTTTATGGTTCATCCGGTTACACGTCACGCTTCATGAATTATAACGCCGTATCTCCTTTACGAGATGCCGCCGTGCTCGATTTTCATGAGCACGAGGCGAACGAACGAGCTCGTCATGGTCGTGAGAGGGCTGTGTTTATCAAGCCCCATGGCCCACCCGAGAGCCCCGGACTTTTATTAAGAAAGGGGAACGCGTTTTCCTCGGCGTTTGCCAAGTTGATCCTGTTCTCAGGAGACGAGCACGACGACGACGGCGATATTGCCAATAACTACAATTACACACACTTCTGAATATGAAATGTTATCTTTACTTGCAAAGAGTAACATAGAAAAATATTCAAATTACTAAGCACACATTGATCTTGAGAAATAAATAAAGTATTTTCTGTTTGCACTTACTCGTCGTGTATTTTCGAGAAATTTTTAAATTGTTTTATTTGAGAACATTTACATACTGCTAGTTTTCCACAATTAAAGAAAAGTTGTCGTTTGATAAAGAAAACTTCGCAAGAGAGTTTGTTTGCAAATATGTTCTACGTAAATTTTTATCTGTTATTCATATCGAGCAAAAGACAACAAATACTGTCCGCATACAAAATATTTGTTCGCGGATAGGTCTTAGATACCCAAGAACGTATAAGCGTACATCAACAGGCAATGAACGCTGGCTTTATTAAAGTTAAGTGAAACATGATAAATACATGTACAAATTTTATTTAAGAAGTAACTCGAAATTATAGGCCTGATCGAATTTAATTTAAGATATAATTTAAGATGAAGGTCACCGAAAAACAAAGACGGTCGATGCACTATTATTTTCGTCGTTCATTACATAAACCACTGACACAGTTCGCACGCAATAATTAAAGGGAACCCCTCTGCGTTCATCTAATTAAAGCTCGGTAATTATCGAAATGAACTACGCGAGTCGTTACTTCACCGTCTCCTTCGTTCCATGGCAACGCGAGACAAGTCGTCGACGAAGTCACAGTAATTATTTCTTTCGTAGCAGCTACTTAAAAGCAAACTAGAAAGAAAGAAGAATAAATTAGGAAGAAATGTTATAAATTTATAGAAGCGTTCGATACGTTATATAATATCTTCAATTAGGTTCCCTCTTTTATACATGTTATGCTGATGATAACAACGGAATCTTTAAAGAAGAAGATGCGGTTTTGCAAATTTAAATAAGCGCCCCAATGTACATAAAATTGCTCGTTACATATATGTTTAATGCAAAATATTTATATATAATTTTCTTTAATTCGTTTTTATATATTACAATCTTTTTCAATCGTTTTTACATATTATTTTCTAAATTCCCCAAACTTTTCTAAAGAAAAATCCATCTTCGATTATGCAGTTATGTATTAGGATTTTATTGATACGCGATGTATGTAGACCGACACATTTATATAGGAACGTCAACAACTCTGCGACGCAATTTCATATAGCAGTAAATTCGGAATTCATCATACTGGCAGTAAAAATGAACTATCGACAAACTGTCGAGCAAGGACGCGGGCCAATCTCGGTTACATGTAGCACACCTGATGCACACGTCTCCCTGAAATTCTACAGGCGGTACTTTCGATCGTGCTTATATTGCAAGTCATATGACAATGCAGCGATCAAATAAATGCGAACAAATAAAATGCATATGAAAAAAGTGATTGTTAAAAGACTGAAACTAAAATATTAAAAAAATATATGTAATGTTGATTCAAACAAAAATACACTATGCATAAATTGTACATCTCTTTAATTAAATACGCACTTTATCATAAATTTCTTTGCATCGAGAAAATTATTATCCTTACATTAATATTTACATTAATTAAATGTTAAAACGTTTGCCACATCTACATATAATGTAAATGGAAAAGAGTAATCATCCGTCACATATATTCATATTTAACATGAAACTGTATATAAAGACAAATGGAAAAATTGTTATAGAGAAACTTATGAAAAAGCTTATGAGAGTTATGAAACATCCTGATTGGCATATGGTACATAGATTATACTATTTTGTATACAAAATATCGTATAAGAAAAAAGAACGAATGTTTCGCTAGTGTGTGACTATATTTTTAGAAATATAGGAAAGATAAAAATAGCGCAAGTTGAATTATTTATTAGATCAAATTAAAACTCGCATTGGCAAAAATATATTACGAATTCGCGATGTAACACAAAAACAAAAATGAATGAAGATTCAAAATACGGTATTATTGTTTATAAAGTAATTTTCTTACGAGATAGACAAATATCCGCGAATCTAATCCGGCTGAGTAACAATCACGTCCGGAGTCGCAGAAATTCGCGGAGGTATTTAATCTTCGACGCCATATTCGTCATGATATCTGATGCACGTAAGATAAACAAGCCGGCTGTGGAATATAGATTTTGCGAATTTACAACCCACAAGAATATGGACTTGTATTCGTGGAATTATGTAAATTCTAGTAATTGGATCTCGCCCTCCCACTCTACGCCCTTTGTTCGCAAGGGCACGCATACATATAAAATCAGGTGTAATAATGCGAAAAGTTTTACTCTTAAACGCAAATTAAATCTGAAATTATTAATCTTTATTAGAAATGTTTTTATTTTATTCCCCCAAAAATTTCTTTAGCCTTAAATATAAGAAAATTTTTCTATTTTATTAAACTTAAAAATTATTTCAAATAGAAAAAATCCTATTAAAAATATTTTAGAAAATAATTTATATTAATATGAAAAATATGATCAGATTAAAATACGGAAAATATAATAAGTTTCAGTAGCTTTTATTTATAAACAAATAATGTATTAGTTTTTATATAATTTAAGCTTTGACTTTAATGGAATTTTAATGTGTGGTTTACAATTATAAAAGGAACTTAATATTAAATTAATAGAGGTATTTTTAAATAAGGATACTTTATATATATTCACAAATAGTAATATTCAAACTGTAATCGCCGTTTACATAAATTTTCGATAATACATGATTGCATTTGCGATCTTTTTTCTCGTTACTGATAGAAACCATAAATCGAGTATGCAAACTGCGAGATCTGCTTTTTTACAAGCAGCAAACCGCATGTCGGAGAAAGGAAAGGTATATCGGAAGCAAATTACCATTTAGACCAACTATCTCTAATTACTAGTGGCGATAGAACAATGCGTGGCCGTCTAATGTAAAGGGATGGGCCGGATAGTCGGTATATAGCCGACCTATCCAAAATAGTCGGATAACTGCGGATTCACGCTGCATGCGCAGAACGTAGGATGGTTGTTCGATTTATCTACGAAGAGGAGGAGGTACATTGCAGAGCGATTAGGAGGCAGAATATAGAGTAGAAACGGACCGTTGTAACCCATTAACATTTAATGTTTCCTTACAAGAGAATACAAGAAAGCAGTTATAAAAGGAGAATTATTATAATGAATTTCAATAATCGCCAAATCTATAAATAAAAATTTAAAAAAATATATATCACAAAATGGAAAATAATATATCCTTGTAAGAGTAAAAAGATAAAAATAATAAAAATAGTAGGAACAATATATATAACAAAAAAAAGATATAACGATAGATTATCACAATAAAAAAAATTAGAAATTTGCAAAATTAGAAAATTGCTTCCTCATCATTTTATTTTGTTCACAAAGCTTAAGCTCACAAAGCAAGCAAGTTTTTCAAATTTCTTTATAGAAGAAAGTTTGCGAAAGTTAGAACGTGTAGAGACTTTTCTCAAAAAATTCAAAATTTTATAAGAAATAAATCCTTTCGCCCATTCTCATCAAATTCAATACCAATCATTCTTTAATATTATTCTGTTCATGTAAAAAAATTTAACCCGATATCTCAAAAATTGCGGAAGTTACAGGTTGTACAATGTACATTCCGTACATACATACATATTGACATTTTTTTTAAATATGATTTTTCAACATGTTTTGAAACATTCTAAATAATGACATAGAAAGCTGGAAAAAAAAATTTTGTCACGAAAACAAAGCTTCCTCTATTAGGAAGCAAAACATGTTAATATTAGTGTTAACATTACTGTAGATATTTCAAAATAATTCTTTTTTTTTTGAATATTACAATTTTATTTTTTTTAATAAAAATTTTATTACAATAAAACAATTTTTAAAAAATTTCTTTTTAAAATATATAACTTGTGCATTCTTAATGTCGTGTGAAATTGACAGAAGATCTGACATTACTTTCATTTCGCTTCCCTGCTGTCGCATACACATATGTATAATCGCATTGCTCTTCTTTGCTTGCGTTATAGTTGAACTTTGTCTTAAAGGAAGCTTTGCTACAGTAACGCTCAGTAAAGTAATACTACAAAGAAAAAGGAGAACATTAGAAATGCTTTTATGAAATCGAAGAGAATGTTCGACACATGCAGAAACAAGCGGAGTGCACATTACTTTGATCAAGATAAAATCTAAAAATTTAAATAGTGACGCACATGCTAAAATCTTATATTAAAATCGCTTTTAAAGTTTTATTATTCTCTGTATACTATTCTATCCTGATTAATCAAAATATTCCTCATCAAATAATGAAATCAAAAAGTTCGCTTATCACCCGTCGAGATTACGACTGAGCAGTAAATAAATAAAATTGTTATCCCCTTTCTGTTCTTGTCAGCGGCATTCGAAGTAGTGGCGAGCGAAGAAAAGGAAGAGCGCGTCGCGCATATATAGCAGAGACTGGATGGGAGTTGGCAGATGCAAAGGCACTCGACGAGAGGAAAAGATGTGAAGAATAAACCCGTCGGACGAGAACAGTTGCATAGTGTGCAACCGACGAGGGAAAAACGTGGCGCAGAAAAAGAACAACGACTGTTGAAATGTTATTTTGTTATAGTGCAGAAGAAGCAGGAAACGACATCGCGCGAATATCAAACGCTACTTAATAAACTCTTACGATACTATCCGCAATTATAATATTTCACGTAGATTACGAACACAGAAACAAACGGAGATGTATCTAACGGAGATATTATCTAATAATTATTTAATATATATGCATAATTTTTTTTCATAATACGCGTATCTATATTTCTAATTCCGTTTTTTTTTTTTCTTTGTTGCGAAACCATCAATTGGAGGAAAGGAGGGCTTCATGTAGACAGGCAGATACTAGCAAATTCAAAGATACTTTCCTCGGGAGACAGTCCGCGCGAAGAGTAAATCGGTCACCAACGAGTGAGCAGAGAGAAAAAAAAGAATATGCAAAATGGAAACAGGTGGAAAAGTCGACTCGACGTAGCGAATGCTTTTTTCTCACGCCTCGACTAAGGAAAGACGTAAAACTCCTTTCGTCCTGGAGAAACAACTGTCTTTCACTTCTCTCTCATTCTCTGCCCTATGCTATTCTTACTCTCTCTTTCTTTTCTTGAATTTTTTTATTAATATAATTTCAGTTTTCCTCTTGTGGTTTTTTTCATTACATTTTTTATTATTTAATACATATACTACAATAAAATTCTTTTGTTTCAAAATTAAAAATTTTTGTTTATGACATGTTAACGTAAACTTATTACCCGAAATGTTTTTCGGTTATTTTACAGTCAAGTCATGTATCGACTTTACATATTTTCGATAAAAAAACTGATAAATTTAGAGATTTAAAAATTGTTTTAAATAAAATTAATAATACGATACAAAGGCACATAGATTTTGCATGGCAATTTGCAGGAAACGTCCGACAGAATTAAGGCAAACTAAACGGAAGACAGAAGAGAATTCGCTTCTGGAATTAATCACGGTCACGTGACGTTATTCAAGCGACGATATAAACAGTGAACAATAAAGTGGAGAGTCGGGGTTCAAAAGCAGACAGTACAACAAACAGCGCCGATTTAATCTGCGTTCTGCGCACGACGGTTAAAATGGACCACCGCCCAGCCAGCTAGATACCCAGCGGTCGTCCAAGCCAACTGTAGCGTAAAACCGCGATAATCTCGATGGCCATTTGCCTCTACTCTCGTTCGCGAATTTTTCCGTCCTGTGGAATCTTCTCTCGGCGAATTCATTCCAATTCAAACACTATCGCGCATCTGCCGGTATATTAACTCTAGCAACGAGACAATAATATTATCACTTGTTATTTCAATAAAAAAAAAAAATCAAATAATACGATTTAATATATTGGCTTATATAAGATATATTTAAAAAATAAACGTAATACACATTTTTAATGCGACAAGAATATAGATTCCGAAAAAGACTTGTGTGTGCAGAATTTTTGCATATAATAAACTTTTTATTCGTAAACAGTATATATCTGTCATATGAGAGAGGTTGAAGGGTTTCGATATAATTCTTTTGTGAGTGTCATCGAGAGATACGACACTTTATGTAATCAATTTTTCGTTCTGCCCTTCGACGTCGTCGTCCGCGCGTAAATTGTCGCTTGGCCCGCGACGGAATATCAAATTGTGCTACTTTAATTGTTGTTGCCCCGTTGTTCGCCATTGCCGATCGACAAATCACGAGCCGCGGATAAATCACAGCGATATGCCAGTTAGAGGCGCGCAATTCCTCGTCCCTTTTTTGTTGTTCTCGCATTCTTTCGTTTTTCCCAAAAAGTTAACGCTACGTCGAATCGAATCGGGTGGGCAGCTGGCGCGACGAGAAAATGAAATCGACGATAGATTTTTCACATACAGTGAGATTTTCTTGAAATCGCAACAGCAAGCTGCCCGAGAAAATATCGTCGATTGTCCCGGTCAAATGAAAAATAAAGACGCGAAAGAAGAAAAATAAAGACATGATATTATCGTATGGATGTTGTTGCGATACAAATCAAATCAAAATATTCTTCGATCATAAGCGTGTATCCGTTGTTATGAACGCATCTATGTTGCTTCTATGTCTATCCATGTAAATTACATCAAAATGAGATAAATCAATAATAAATTTCCAAGAATTTTCTTGTTAACTTGAACGTAAACATTCATTAAGTGCAAGAGCAGCAAGACAGGTATTATTTGATAATAACGTTAATTATATTACGACGCATATGATGCGTCGATCGATAAATTTTTTTCGCGAAACATGTTACATAAAAAGCCAGGGAGGGTGCGCCGGAAGATGTAAGCGGATGCAGTTTACCCTTCGTTTATCCGATAACCTCTCCACGGAATTTACATGTACAATCTTCAACAAGGCGCAGCTACCGAATCGCGCTTAAAATCGCGCTTTATTATGCAAAATCTTTCATTATCTTTCCTTTTTTTCTCTGAATAAGTTCAGCCTCGCGTTACAGTCGTTTCCTTCCGCTCGCTTCCGCGGTGTGATCGCCCTTAAAATTACGCTAAAATCCGCTGCGTCCCAGAAGTAACGCGCGCGGAAATATTTGCTTCGCTTAACTTCTACATATGAAACTCCTCGCGAGCGTCGAGTTGACTTCTCGAATTAATTATCCCATTTCCGTCACCCACAAGCTTCGTGTCAACGATGGACAGTGAAGTAGATATTCGAAACTATAGAAATAATTACCACGGCCTTCCATCCAGCACTCGAAATTTTGTCCGACTAAATTTATCCGTTATACTATATAAATGTTACAATAAATCTCTTGTGTATCATATCAAGAATTACGTATAATCGACATTTGATCCATAAGTAAAATTATTCGAAAAAAGAAAAAAAAAACGAGAGAAAAGAAGTTTTTTGCACCTATGTAAGAATGAGATCCGTTCATTGCAACATTTAATTCGCTCGTAAATTCGGTTAGCACAAAAATACTTACGATATCGTTCGAGGTAGAGAACGGTGGGGAGATAACAGCACATGCCGTTATCTCCGTGTACGTGAGTGTACATGTCTGCTAATTAATAGATGATCCTCCCGTAGGCCGGCAATATTATATTCCCGAGTCTCTATCGGCTCAACTGGTGCCTGGTGCCTTTCACGTTGCCACTTTGAGATGGCGAACACATTTCGCGCGACTTCCGGTCGATCGGGAAAAGTTCTCAGTCTCTTTGATAGCAAAAAATCGGCAGTACGAAAGTCACGTATTCTCGAAACTTTTGCAAATTTTTTGCAAGTTGGACCAATGATCGTTGGGGGAATTGCGATGAATAGCTTTTAAAATATCGTTAATGCGAACGTTCAGATGTTAAAGACTAACGTTCCAGCTTGTTCAAAAGAAACACTTTGACATTTTATAAAATGTTCAAGCCTCTTATAAATGTGTACACTTTGAGTTATTGTTATTACGATCAAATGTAATGTACATATTTTAAATATAAATATAAGTGTCAATTTCTCTTTTCTTTTTTTTCAAACAATAAAATGCAATTTTATAATTTTACACGGTCATTTCTGTCTCTCTCCTTTTTCGATTTTGAATTAAAAAATAAATCGGTTTATAGTTGCGATGGATTAAACGACTTATTCCATTTTCAGGGAAACAACGTCGGCATATGTAATGCAATTTTGCGATATACACAGATGCAACTACCGATGAAAAAATCCACTGAAACGCGCGGGAGATATGCTCGGTTAGGTTTCGAAGCGCTAGATAGCAGCAATATTTCCATCAAACACTATTCAGCGATTTCATTCAAATTATATCTGCAAAGAGTATCTGCTATATGTGTTCGTATTCATTCTACTAATTGGCAATAATATCGAGAATTATTTTCACAAATGATCTGACGGACATACATCTATACATTTATATTTACAATTTCCTTTTTAATAATGCGCGTGTAGAAATTATTAAATTTCAATATTCAATATTAGAAGTAAAATAAATCTAATTAAGAAAAAAATATAAAAAAGACAAGATAAAATTAAAATGCAAAAGTCTCTTGGATTGTTCATAATTTACGTTTAACCGTGTGTTATTGAGCAACGATTAAAGAAAGCAAAATTAAGGTATTATCGCATTGTTCATCGAGACTGGCAAAAGACCGATTATATAATCGCATGCCGGAAATGCCTGCAGTCAAGTGCACACAATAGCGTCGCACGTAGCGCGCGTTGTCGCAAGCATCTGCATCGGATGTACATACGCAATCGATTTTCGGAGTTACGCACCTGTCAACAGGTTAATTTCTCTCGGTCGTGCCGTACCGAACAATTCGTTTTTTTTATAACTCGCCGACGTGACACACGTTTACGTTTAACAAACATTAGCGAACCCGATGGTTATTGTAAAGCTCAATATACTTGTAAAATAGATAAAGAATACATTCCACGTTTTTTATCACTTATTTTAATAATAAGAAAATTTAGAAAATCGATATTAGCGGAGCAAATAATTACATTTTATTTAATTTTCCGTTAAGATTAATTATTTATCGACGTTTGTTATTTCGAGCAAATAAACTTGCAATTATAGTAAAAAAGAATGTAGGTAATAAATTCTTCGTAAAATTAATCGCGCCCTATTCCTCTTCACGTCGCAATAACGTTAAACGGTCTCGGTTAACAAGTCACGTGAATTTGACATTATTCTTGCGGACATTTAAGCAGTGAAACACAGTTTTTTATCATTTTTTGGCGTTGCGTAGCATGTTGCACAACGTCTCGTCGGATTATGTTTTTATTTACAATACATTCAGCGCATTTTGTTGTCACGATCTTGTTACGATCTTTGAGTCGTTCTCGATTATCCTATTCCAAATTTCGATTATGTTCAATGTCGGCAGGACAAACCATATTCTAATTATATGTAATTTCTATGGAAACGGTTTCCATTTCCATAAATGAGCTTGCGAATGAAATTATCGGTCATTACACTAACCGGGAACTAACCTGGAATTTGCATCGCTCCCAATCTGCATTAGTCAGAGAATGACGATTATGCCGAATGTGCCTCTCTCTATGGCTTGTTAACATCATTTCGTGATATCGATTACAAAATGAGTTCACTAGAAAGTTTAAGGCAATGAAAATTATGTCGCATATCTTTTGTAAAACATACCTATTTTGTAAAACATTCTTTCAAAGAAAAATTATTGTTAAAACGTTTAATAAAATAAAAATTTTACATGTAGTAATAATATGTTACAGTGCCTCTCTCTCTGAACTGAAAAGTCGATAACGTATGGAAATAAATAAATATTTACGCTATTTATCTATTGTTTGTAAAATAAAATATGTATCCGTTAAAACTGTGTATGTAATATAATAAAAAAAGAAAGAAAAACAGTTAAACAGAGAGGATTGCAAGTTTTTCTTACAATTTTCAGAAGAGCAAACTCGACCCTACGAAGCCTCTTCTGTTACCCCGTTCTTGTTCTTACGAGTTAAGAAGAATCTCGAGTTGCCGGAAGAATTGCTATTTATCCTAATGAAAAATGTAGTAGTACACGTAAAAAGAAAACGTAAAAAAGAACCAAGAAGGACTCTTGAGGCCTTTACAATTTGACAATATATATTTTGCACCAAAACAATATTATTTTGTTTTGTTCACACACGTAATTACATCTTAAATGACGTAATGTAACGTGTACGCATAAAGCCACAAATATAATTACTCATGTACATCACTGATTGTCAAACACCGTGTAACGATATACGATGTCGATGATGCCTCGCGAAAATTTTAATAACAACCAAAGCTAATCGAAACAAAAATTTCATATTGTGAACACGAAATATATAAGAAAATTCATCGCTCGTTTAATTTTCTCGTCGCATTAATTTTCAATAGACTCTCTAACATTTCTTAAACTAATAAATAAACGTAAACGATAAATTATTTCATTATTCTATTGTGCGTTACAATGTCGAAATATTTAAGATGTGCCGTGTGTTTCTATGAAAGAGAAATTTTTCTCACTTCTACAATCGTACTTGTGATAATTTCAAGAGCATGTCACGATCAATGGTTTAATGTTCGTATGTAACAATTTCTTCTAATCTTATTACAGAAGTGAAAAACGTGCTCCAATTTTTTGTAAAGTATTTATTTTTCACACGTTGGAGCATTTAAGACTTTGTGCGTTTAATTAGCACGAAAATGATCACATAATTCTTCTTTAATATTATTTAGTTAGAAATGATGAGAATATTAAAATTCACAAACATAAGATTATTTCAGTTCGCAGTATTATATTTATGATGAATTAAAACAAGTCGAACAGTATATCTTGCCCATATAGATGACACTTTAATAGCACATGATTTAAAAATCTTCATCCATCACATCAATAATCACTCCGTAATCCTGGTTACGCGCAACGCACTCGCGTGAAACACTCACACGATAATTGCTTAACAATTCTGGAAAATTACCCGACGACATTTCGTTAGCGATTATGATGCTGCGAGAGAGTCTTTAACAAATGTTCCAAAAATGTCACAAAGATACGAAGATTCACGTGCGATAACGCGGGTCGACGGCTGTCGGCAAGATCGACAGACAGTCGAACCAAATCCACAATACATTCGTGTCATGTGTCGCGCGAGATCGCTTAAAAATAACTAATGAGCGCGAGATATTTTCGCCAAAAAATATTTTGCGAAAGCACGCGTTACGGGCTCGCGTTCGCCCGCACGGAGCGGCACTAACCCGCTGACTGCCGGAGTCGCCCCTTTTCCGCCCGCCACGACCCGTCAGCCCCTAACCCGGGGGCTATCCCCTGGTCCCCGCGCGGTCGACCTACCGCCACCCACATCCACCCATTCACCCCGCACCAACATCACCTACCCTACTACCATCACCTCCGCCACCACCTTCGCGAAACCGTCGCCGTCACCGTTCCTCCCGCCAGTGTCTATTACCATGGTGATGTTGATCCGTTGCGCTCTTTACTCATGCACGGAATTTATTTTCTTCTTTTTTTTTTTTGTAATGTTTTCAGACAAAAGTAAGCCTTATAAATATCCGCTTCCAATGTTTTTATATCGTCAAAATTGCGACGTTATTAAAATGTGATATTTTCAGTTCGGAACGATTATAAAATAAAGCTTCTAAACAGAAAGTTTAAAAAAAGTGCCTTTGTAAATAAGTAGAAAATATCTTTATAATTAATATGCTATTTTTATTTACTGCCTGAATTCACTCTGAGAGTGAAAACAACTTTTTAAAATTAGAATATTTTTCAGTTATATTTTATTATTCTCAAAAAATATATTATGGAGAACAACTTTGTAGAGAAAAACAAAAAAAATTACTATGAAAAAAATTGTGTATCTCCGTCACACACACACACACACACACACACACATACACAAAATAAATTTGAGCAGAAAACAAAATAAACATATTATTTATCAAAATGCTGTCTACGTATTCCACGTTGTTATGTATATTCCAATTATTTCATAATTTTTCATAATTTTGAATTGAGAATTTTTCCTTAGAAGTTGAAATTATTATTCATTCATTCATTCATTATTATTATAGAAAATACAATATAATAAATTACCTTGCGCACACACATATATGTATATGTACATGCATACAATATGTATAAAAAATAATTAGCATAAAATATGTAATCAAGAGATTACAAGGAAATTACTACATGCAGCTTGGATTTAAACCCAGCTGCTTGAAATAGCAAAAAAATGTAATGCAAAGATGAGAAAACGTCCTCAACCTCAAGCTTTCATCTTCCTCATCGGTTGAGAGTCGAAGACTTTTTAAGTCCCACAGATCTCTCGAGAGAAAGAACGGATGAGGCTAAGGCGGAACGAAAGATCTCGTCGGCCAATTTAATAGCTTTTTACGCCTTATTACTCATCGTTGCGCTTAACCGAGTAGCGGTTGGAATAGGAAAATGTTCGCATGTAATACGTTCAACCGAATAGACCGGGATTGGGAAGGAAGAGATTCGAACAGCGTGAATTCTCGTGGCATCTAATACAGCGGAAGGAAACGCGTTCGTAAATTCGCGGAACTTTTAGAAGTCGAGCATGTCTCTCCTTTAATTCCCTTCGAACAAGGATGACGCAACGTAAAGACGATCTGCTGATTTGTAAAAAATTTGATAGATACCATCGCGCGAATTCCAATCGTCTTCTCACTTTATTAAATAAATTTAAGATCAAACGACATTAAGCGCTTTCTCTGTGCACCGAACAATTAATATATATAACACTATCTAATATTTTTTTATACATTTTTTATAAAAATTATTATGATATGTAAGGCATTAAATATCATTAAATATGTTTTGCGCTATTGTTAATAAAATAATTTGCAACAACAAATAAATTATTTAAATATTTTAAATATATCGATGTTCTTTTCTTCTTTTATATTTTACTTTATTTTGTTAGGTAAAAATTTGACAATATAATCATGCACATTTATTATCTCTAGAAGAAAAGCTAAATTTTGTCGATTAGTGTAATTAATAGAATATACTCGCTTGATGTATTACATTAACATCACAAAAATAGACGTGAATTAAGCAAAAGCGGGGAACGTTTTGGCTGTCCGTTTGATCACGATTATTGGACGATCAAAGAGACTTCGAGAAGCTCTCTTGCGACAAGACAGACAACCAAGAATCGAGGAAAGGGACAAGGAGAGTAATCTGCTTGAACAGATCAAGAAACAGATAAATCGATAGCAATGATCTTGCCGTTAACGCATAAGTTACAATCGTCGTCTAAATGAAATTCTATAGGCTTCATTAATCATGAAACACAAACATCGTTGACATGACAATTGATACATCAATTATTATTGCAAGCGTCACCGATGCTATGATATATCATATTAACATATATGTAAAATCTACCAATCGTATAGTACTAGCTTTAATATTGCAATGATAATTTTATAATTTAATAAGCATATAAAGAAGAGAGATACACATTCAATAGTTAACATGTCAACAAAAGCAAATGATGATAGACGTAAAATATAGATTCCGATATAGTTCGAATGTTCGATTTAAAATGTGCAATATTATTAAGTATGTGTATTGATATTTAATGTGATGTAAAATATAAAATGTAAAGTTTCATATGTAAATGATTTAGTATAATATTATTTTTTATGCGCTGCATAGTGAGTTTTTGTATAATATATAGAGCAAACGTTATATACTATTCGCTGTTCAAATTCGTAAATTATTTTTGAACGATGTTTGCCGATAACGTCGGCGAATACGCATCAAATCGTCTACCGTACCGATCTTCGTAATACGACCGCGTCGCGGTAGATTACAAGCAATTACATTCATCGTTCAGACGAATCGTAGGTAGTTCGAGGTCGACGTGGGTTATATGTCGTCCCCGGGAGTAGTACGGTGTAATCCAGGAACTTCAATATTTGATATACCTAGAACCTGTATACCGATGTGGAGATGAGAAGAGAAGGGAGATGGGAATCTTCGAACTAGTTTCGCCATGTGCGGCTTGATGACGTGCAAATTGGGTTACCTGTCTACGAGAATCGTATAATTGAATTTCGTTAGATATGCTTATCGAATATCTTTAATATTATCGAATTATTATCGAATATCTTTAATTGAGTGGTACACGAATAAAATTTTTCTCAAGATTTTTCAAGTCTGATCGTGTTGACGTATATCTCTTTCTAATGAAATGAATCCAATTAAAGTATAAATAAATTAAAATGTTATTACGTGAAATAAGACCACCGCGTGTATTTGTTTACAAACCATCGGGTATCGAGTTTATGCAAACTTTCAGAATAATTATTAAGATCAAGTTTTCTAAATTGTAAATAATTTACGCAGTTATTTTAAATAATATTAATGTTGACAGAAATGTCGGTGCGTTGAACGAAAATTAATTTATTTCAGTTGTTATAAGAAGCTAAGAAACTTGTACATTTTTAATAATTATTTAAGCTTGTAAATGATCGCCATTCTCGGCCGACCTGTTGGCGCGCAACACGAGTCTTCACTTTGTAAGTTCCTTCTGCGCGGGAAATTTCATATAATTTACCAGCGCCGCATGTAATCATATACCACCTTCATCTACGTAGGAAATATATTTAACGAACTCTGACCCATTCCTATTTACAAGAAATATTGTAAAGACGTGTCTGAGATATTTCTCTATCTTGTAAACAATATTGCAAAAAATCCAATTGGAAATAATTTTTTTTTTTTAATTATTAATACGATTTGATTGCAGAGAATATATAACATTGTGTCGTGCAATTATACACAAATATTTATTCAACATTTTATCAAAATGTCATATATTATTCTGTCAAATAATTTTAATAGCCGCAATATGCATTTATATGCATAATGTATTAATGCAAATAAAGATGTACGTATAATCTTATAAGTCTATACATTATTCTTACACGCCATATATATTCCTAAACGAATGCAATATGTACGTGCCGATACAAAACTAAGCGTTATTATTCGCTAAGCTGAGTTAAAATGCGATAAATAACACCGATAATTTCGCAAAGCTGAACACTGTCCCCTTCTCGACGAGCGCGATAAATCGTTAACCGTGAGTGGATCGATCGGATCAAAACTCGAGATGCAAAAATACGACGGCGCAACGAAAGCAGGCATGGCCGATAGCAACGTAACAAAAATCGACTTATTGTATTATAGTCCTTAATTACATAATGCAATATGCATAATGGACGTTTGAGAGAAGCGGATGAACCTGGGCGGTTAACGATCATCGCCATCCTCCGGGCTACACGAAGAGAATGGAAAGCAGCGTCAAAATGGAGGGCCCGAAGGAAGTAGAATAAGGTAGACGCGGAAGAGTGAGAGTGTCGAGGACCATAAAATCGTCGAGGACAGATAAT
This sequence comes from Cataglyphis hispanica, assembly GCF_021464435.1. NCBI lineage: Eukaryota > Metazoa > Arthropoda > Insecta > Hymenoptera > Formicidae > Cataglyphis > Cataglyphis hispanica. The sequence goes on along the minus strand of NC_065955.1, from coordinate 3,148,488 downwards.
ACCGTGTATATATAGAGAAGCGCGCTCTTCATCCTCTTCTGCATCAGATGAAGCGCAGCCGCGACGATGCGCCGCATCGATGACGAAGAACGAAGTATTATACTACGGGGGCGAGGACGGGAGTTCTCCGAGACTGCGTTTCGAAAGCTATTATCCTCCAGTCGTAAGACTAGGATAACGGATCCCTTCGTGTGACGTAACCTTATTTCGTCCCATTTAAGTTAGCTCGACTTTCCATGGCCGGCCGTATAACTACTTGTCCGGAAGATCGCTTTTCTAAAATTCGACGCGCAACAGTTTTCACCTTCGTTAAACCGCTCAGAATAAGCTTGTTACCGGTTTTTACCATTTAACATAAGTTCTCGATTTTAAACTAATAATCGATCCTCGGTTACGGTATGAAATCCGCTTAATGTTCGTTACAGAAGTTCGCTCTTTTCAACGGTACTCATACACTAACGAGAATAAGTATGGCATTATCGAGCGATTCAATTATTAAATAAAAAGCAGCTATCTTTTTACTGTTAACATTATTAACGAATTTATCTATTCGATTACAAGTATCGAAGAATTAAAAGAAAATGATATCAAAATATCTTCTTTTAAATTTAACAAAATTTGGCAAAAATTTAAATCATGTTAAAACGCACACTGTTAAATATGATGACAAAGTTTCTTATATTCTACAAAATGAGAGAGAAAGAGTAAAGCAAAATTTACATAAGTGAATATGCATTAAATTTTTACGTTAGGTACACACGCGATATTTTCCGATGAAAAATGTTATCTTTACTCTTGTTTAAATATAAACGATTATTGCATATAAAGCAAACTAAAAAGTGAAATCACAAAATTAGGCGATCATTTAAAGAATTTACTTTATGGCAATCTTGCAAAATTGATTAGTAAAATGACAACAGAAATTAAATTATAATTAAATTATAATTTATAGCTCTAACAATTTGTATTGAGGTAGCAATTTTTGTGGCAAGGTATGTTCAAACATTATATATTTAATGATTTGATTTACGTGCAATAAAACTGTCATGTTTTTTTGTTATATTAATATTGTGTGTATTTATAACAAGGCTCTGAACACCATTAGTCGAATCAGTGGATTATGTTTTTTTTTTTTGCTGATAAAATATCATATTTTTTAGTGTTCTTCTCGTTCAAATTATTCCCGTTATTTTGTTTCAAAGCTTTGCACTTTGTCAAAACTGAAATTGAAAGTTGTCTTTTTACTATCAAATTTTAGAAACACTTATTCATCATGCTCCTTGTTGAACAAGTTTTTGCAGTGTTTAATATAGATTAATGTAATAATATATATCATGCATTGCATGAAAAATTAAAGCGATTTAAATTACATTCATACACGAATAATATCTAATCATACAACAATAAATATACATATAAACACCGTAAAAAAATAAAAAAATTAATGTGACATAAAATATTAATATGTAATTTGCGCATGCAAACCGGGAAAATTTTACGCAACGAGTACACAACGAGCTATATAATTTTAAATATCAAATACTCTGCTTCCTTGAATTAGAAAAAGCCAAAGCGGCGTCATTGTACATTTGCTAGGAGTAAAAAATATAAATTATATATATGTAATTTTTCCTATTGTCGAAATTTTCATTTTTATATCTATAATGTATAATTAAAGTATCTAATTTAAATAATTATATAAACACGTTCTATTATATTATTATTATACATTTCGCAATACGTTTATTGCACATCATAATAAAAGCCAGCAATGTCACTATTCGAGAATGAATATTCCCGAATCAAACTTGTATTATCGACAGATGTCACAATCAACTCGCGGGATCGACATCGTCAAAAAATGATTTTCACTGCTAACTAGATGAAAAATATTCAGCGAATATATGAAATAAACGAGTACCGACTTCAATGAAGTGACAGTTCAATCGAAAATAACCATAATCTCCTTAATGCATTATAAACATTTCTGAAACGTGTCCGATATATCCTAAATGTCGCGTGCGTCTGATGATTTCTTGACTTCACATGTAATACATATAACTTTTGTAAGAATATGGATAACTGCAAAAACAGAAACGCGATAACAATTCTCTCTTATCTCCCGCATTTTTATCAGAAACACTTATAATAGGTGGAATCGAAATAATGTACGAAGCTCTACTTCGATTGTGGCCTCAATGGCTCGCTACTCTAATAGGTTAGTTAATTTTTCGAGAGATTTATGTATGTATATTTCAATTTTTAATTTAAGATAGAAGATTTACTCTTAAAAAAAAAAGATAATATTTCATGTATTTTTCGACAAACTGACAAAATGTGAACGGAATATACTCGTGTCCTCCTGTAACATACAACGAAATATTATACCATAGTGAGCCTATTAGGCATCAGTATTGGTCTCTCAATCGGTTGGACATCGCCTTATTTAGCGCTATTAGTAGGCGAAGATCCACCATTTCCCGCAACGCGTGAGCAAGCGTCGTGGATAGCCTCTCTATTACCACTCGGACGTTTGTTTGGTGCCATCATCGGATCTCTCTTCGTAGAATATTTTGGCAGCAAGATGTGCGTACTGTTAACCGGATTGCTAATGGTCTTCGGATGGATATGCGTAATTTGCGCCAATTCTGTCCCATGGCTGTACATCTTTAGAATATTTGCAGGTAGCAATTTTAATTGAAGCTATTAATTATCAAGAGTGCTTGTATACAGATCGATTCGCCAATCTAATTGTTCGGAGGGCATTATTAAATATATTGCTTTTTATTTCCGTATTTAAATTTTATGTTCAAATAATCTTTCATTTTTATATAAATTTTTCAAGATCTTGAACTTTTTGTCATATGCTAATATTTCCAGAGAGATAATCCTATATATAATTTTATCCAAAGTTATATCATATTAATCAGGTTTATCAATGGGAATGGTGTTTAGTTGCTATCCGCTTTACATTGGTGAAATTTCGGCGCCATCAATCCGCGGGGCCTTAGTAAGTGTAATTATTAACGCACTGCCCTTGGGCACGCTCTTCGGTAATATAATGGGTCCCAATATGTCTATGATGTATTTCGGAATTATCAGCATGATATTGACGTTATGCTATATTATTATTTTTCTATTTCTTCCACGATCACCGCATTATTTCGTGCGACGCAACGATATGGAAAGGTAAATATGATTTATATACATATATGTATATACAATAAAAAAATTGGTGTATTTCGCCAATTTGTTGTTCAAAGTTATATTCAAACTTTGTTATTTAACTGTGAATGTTAATATAATATGTATCTTTAATGAGTGATTGATACAATTTGGCAGAGAGAAGATAAACGTTCATTTAGAGTGATAAGTTTGATATGATAAATCTTCCGTAATGATAATATTGTATTCAACAATTGTGCAATATTGCACAAATTATCGATTGATTTAATTCGTAAATTAACTTTGCGTAACTATATGCCAAATAAGCAGAGTAAATATATAATTATATTTATATATAAAACCTTTATATATAAAATCTATTATATTGTGCATCATTTATATTGTTCACCATTTATATTGTGCTCATTTTGGATATTTCTTTGTTTTTAAAGATAGGAAAAAATATTAAAAAAATAATTTGTTTCAAAAAAGTACATTTTACTATATATAAGAATAAATTATTTTTTTTTACTTAATAATTTTTAATCTTAAACTTCTCGATGTTTTTTTTTTTTTTTAATAAAATTATGTAACTTTTCAAAAATTGATTTTAAAAAATCAATATGTAATACTATTAAGACTAGGTACTAAATGGCATGAATATTTTACGATAAATATTTCATATTTTATTGTTGGCCTATATTCCTATTCCGACTAATATCCGCATTTCGATTATTTTACTTTTTATACGCACAATAACGGAATAAATATATACATATAAAAAAATTTTATTATATTTAATCTTCCATCTCGGCCACGTTGATTATAAAGAATTAATTGAAATAAAATAAGTCAGCAAAAAGACAAATAATTATAATAAGTGAAATATATAGTACTCCACACCACATAGGCATAGCTCTTGAAAAATTTTCTTGCAATAATTATAATGTTATTAAAATACTACTTTTTTCATTTTTACTAATACAATTCTAGAGCGGAGAAAGCCATTCAATGGTATTTTCGAAAAACTGACGTAAGAACCGAATTGGAAGCTGTAGAGCATTTCGTAAAGTTAACGCCTCCGGTCACTATAAGGCAACGATTGGAGCAAATAAAAATGCCAAAAAATCGCCAAGCTTTCACGATAATAATAATACTGTTCATGTTTATGCAGCTCAGTGGACTAAATACCATTGTATTTTATATGGAGATTATCGTGAGAAAGGCGATGGTCACGTCAATTGCGCCTTCGTCCGTAGTAATGATTGTTAATTCAGTTGGTATGTGATTAATTTCGTTATCAATAATATCATTACTATCTCTCTTTTACATTATTTTGTTAATTATTATCTTGTTAATTCTTGGGACTCATGCGTGTGTTGAAAACGACTAAATCCTTAAAATTAAAGATAAATTGAATCTTGCAATGTATGTTAATCACGATGTATATTAATTAAACTTCATTATTATCTATTTTAAAATAATAAATCTTTTCACTTTATCCAATTATGACACAGGTATAATTTTCGGATGGCTGGGCGCATACGCCATCGATCGTTGCGGCCGTAGAATCCTGCTAGCGATCTCATCTTGCGGTGTGATAATCGGCATGCTATTGCTAGGTGTGAACTTTCTTTTACTGAGTCACGATTATGATCCCGGTCATCTCGAATGGCTTCTCATCTTATCGCTGCTAATATTCATGACGCTGTGCATCGGACTGATTCCGGTGCCGTGCACGATGCTGAGCGAATTGTTTCCGTCTAATTTGAAAAGCGTAGCTGGGTTCGTCGCCAGCATCACGTCGGCTATTTTCGCCTTTATCTCTACCAAGAGTTATCAGCCGCTAATAGATCTCGTAGGCGAGCAGTACGTTTTCTGGATGTACGCTGTGATCATTATGATTTGTCTGCTGTATTCGCTCACTTTAGTGCCAGAGACGAAAGGAAAAACATTGCAGGTAAATTTATTCTGTGCGAATCATTCAGCATGATTCTATTTGCATATGCGTAATTTTACTTGAACATAGTAACGATTAGTAATGATTGATTAACTATGATTATTTATATTTTGTTATGGAGCAGAGAAAATTTTATCCTGGATTCGATATTGCAACGTTAATTAATGGCGATGTTAACAGGAAATTCAAGACATGATGGCCGCGGGAATTATTCAAAGATCGCGACGACGGAACCGTGAAACTCAAGATACTTTAGCGAATTCAATTCTCTAGAAATATTCAAGAAATAATAATTAGCAATGTAATGATCCAATTACGAAAGATGTGTTTCACATACATTTGCTAGTATATATGTTTCTGTGTTAATATTGTAGATATTGCTAACATACATATTTACATAGTATATTAAAAAGATATTTTAAAAATATAATTAAGAACTGGAATGAAATAATTAAGAATTGATATGGTAAATCATATTTGTATCATGCATATCTTAATTCTTGCTGGTATTTCATTTATATCATAGATTTTTATTATGATTTTTCATCGAACATCACAAATATGCTCTCTTAGTACGCTAACGTGTACTCTCAATTAAGATTTTAAATTCATTATTATAAAATGTGATTATGTTGCAAGAGGTGTATAAATCAATAACTGTAACCGCCACATCATGGACAAACCTTGTATACGTATAATGTCCCGTAATGCATCAATTAAATCAGTATATAAGGTAACGTGTACATTTACTTGCATCAAAATGCTTGTGTTTGATTCACCTACAAACTGCATTTAATAAGTACGCGCACGTAATAAGTAGAATTTTTCTTTACGAAATAAGGGTAATGCCCTATACGCATGATGGAATGCGTAATGAAAAAAATTGTCCGTGCATAAATGAAGAAGAGAACCGCATTCGCGATGTTATTTAAATAACGCCGTACGCGTGTAAAATTCTAAGTTGATTACGCAATTTATTCGAAAACAGGAAATACTCCTGGAAGGCAGTAGACTTGATCCAACTTAAATTAGATAGTAACAGATACCGTTCTGTGTCTCTTATCTGTCCACTTTCTTTACGACTTTTTATCCTTTTACTTTGCGAGGGTCGTTACAGTTTAGTACTCGTAAAAAAAAAATATATATATATATATATATATATCAGTTAGAACATTATTGTATATATCAGTTAGAGCGTTATTTCGTGGAATTATAAACAACAATTTATGAAGCTGAGTATTTGATGAACTTTAGTATATAAGAATTATTTACAATAGAATTACGTATTTTTCTATTATCGATAGTGAGTTACATGATGCGCATTTTAAATTAATAGAGCAATTCAAAGCGTTATATTATTCTGATGCCTGGCTGCATTGGCAAAGTTAAAAGCAAATGTATAAATGAAACGCGCCGCTACTGTTTAATCTTTGTTATTGTTTGATTGACTGGCATACAACAATGAACGAGCAAACAGCGGAACTTACTTTACCCAGCAATTACTGCAACTTTCAGCTCAACGAAAATGGCCTCAATCGGGCACGCGGGACACGACGTCTTTTGCCGCCGCGAGAAAGTTCCGCGTTCAAACCGCGTAACGAGCAGAGAGTGTAATTGCCAGCCGAGCGCAAACTCGATTGTCCTCTGAGAAACCTACGTCCGCTCCGGAACTACCAATCACATTAGACCTGTCTGCGAGTAAACCCCGAGACAATTATCCTTCACCGCTACCCAGATATCCATATTTTACGGCAAGCAATCATTTCAACAATCATACCACCAATGAATATATTATAATGTCTGATAATATAATATTATTCGATGATTTATTGTCAACTTTAGTTAACTCGTATGATTAAATATGATATCTGACGTATTGGGATTAAATATATAATTAGAGCCTCGTATATAGAGAATTCTCATAAAAATTCAATTCAATTTTCTATGTATATTTTTTTACACTCGTATACCTATTTTATTTAAATACATATATATATATATATATATATATATATATATATAATATAAAATAGATATATGTAAAATATTTTATATAAATTTTATATAAAGTAACAAAGTTCCTTATTTCGTGAATAAATCATTCCGCGACGATTCATTCTGATTACCGTACTGTCACTCGATATAAATGAAAGGAAGGATTTACCCTCGTCGTATGCCGTTAAAACGAAGACATTCATTTCGTTCACCTAAATCTGTCGCCCGCGTTCTCGCTTAATTTTCACGGAAGTTATTCCTCACGCGAAAGGAGAATATTTTCGTTCTCCTATATAAGAATAGCCCGTACTTGAGATGAAAACGAACAGGTAGGCAATAACGGGAATTCTTAGGGAAGCAGCCGCGAATCAAGCTTGGAATCTTCGTATGCAATTTTGCAATGCAATTACCTGTCCTCAACGATATCCCGCGTTTTCTCCAAGTTTCTCCATTCGCCATTCTCCCTCGGAATTTTAAAATTCAACAAACCCTAAAAGAGAAAGAATTGTCTTTCCATTCGCTGTCAGAACATCTCTTTGTTGTTTTCATTGCACGAATCACCTAATCGACCGTAAGAATACTCTATGCTCGTTTTGATACAAGCCAAAAAAATCACCGTATATTTTATCGATTTAAATGCCGACACAAAAGACGCTGTTCTCTCGTTTTATACACGATAATAGTTTTTGTAGAATTTAGTAAAATCCGATGTTTCAGGCTATCCAATTTTATAGCCTTTTATAATCGTAATAAAAAAGAAATTTATATAACACTTTCTATAATAAAAAGTTGTAATAACTGATTTCTCTTTCTTGTATATGTGCCATTTTTATATTTACAAAATTATTAAATTTAATTATTATAAATATCGATTACGTTCATTTCTTATCAAAAATTATAACTCAATCCTTCGTTCTCGAATAATACCATCTATTTACAAATATTTGTGTCAATTATTTAGTAAAGTTACAATATATATATTATATAGTACAACACAATTACAGTTTCATATTTCTTTTGCTAAAGGTTAACTCAAAATTTTGATTCACGCTAACATTAGTGCATGTCATGATTTATCGAGAATTACGGAAGCGGCATCAAATTGCCAGAATGGAAATAACAACATGTTTGATTGTGCAAGTGATTTGATATCAGTGCAACACAAAGAATTGCGCATTGATTTTGGAAATTTGTAAAAAACAATGAATAACCAAATTATTAGCGAAAGCAATGTTATACGTATATTAAATTACTACGTACATTATTTCGAAAAAAAAAACAATAGTTTTGAACAATCACTTGATTGCAGGGCAACATACCGCAAATCCATCTGCATCATTCATTTATCAAAACATATGGAAATCAATTATAGGAAATATAATTTTTATTGCGAAGAAACTTACGCGATAAAAAAAAAGATCGTTGCGTGCGATTTAGATATAGTTTTCTAGAAAAGTTTTGTAAAAAAGAAACGATTTTGGTTGACTGCCAAGTTGCAGTCGCAGTCAATGAAACAGAAACAAAAGCACAAGAAGGGAAGAGGAAGTGACAAAGATTCTGATGAAGAAAGGTCGTACATTCACCATTTTCATGGTACAATTCTCGACAAATCGTAAAAAGCAGTTTGGTCTGTTTCGAGCGAATCAATGGTTTTCGTGACTAGCCATACATTGTATTACGCGGTTACGAACATTTTCACTTTTACAATCAATAGTCAACTATGTAACCATGCAGATATGTCGCTTCAAATAACACAATTAAAATTAGATTAATAATTTCATATTCAGTCAAAAATTGACCGATTTGATTTCCCTTCTCAAACTTCGTAGTTATATAAAAACTGTAACTTTATATATTTTTAATTAATATCAATGTGACCGCGCGAAAACATAAGAATCTTTTCGTCTTAAAATTTCCAATTAAAAATAAAAAATCTTTTACTTTCTTTCTTTCTCCTACTAAAAAAAAGTAAAAAATTTTTCTCTGGAAAACCGTGAACGCTTTCGCTTTTGTAGCTTTAATAACAGAATAGCATTAAATTAAACGAAATTTGTCACAATATTGAATAAATTAAACTAAAATATAAATTAATTTCAGCAGATTATATCTACGGTGATCGACATTTTCAATCATCGATACAGGCACAGTCAATAAAAACGATCGCTTTCCAGGAAAATAAGAAAAAAAAAAATAAAAAAAATGATCGTATATATGCACTGGCTAATACATGAATATTTACACAAGGGAAATGAGGCTGTAGGAAACGAGCGGAAGCGAGGATTCGCGTGGGACTGATAGTCGGCCCGACCGTGCTCTCGTACCAATATACCTTTCTGGACCATTTCCACTGCACTTTTGCTCAGTTTGTTCCGCGTGCACTCTTTATTTTTTTCATTCCCACCAATCTCTTTCGTACCACTCTTCTCAGTACAAGCCAAATATGTCATTATTTATATTGCGAGTCAATGTATAGCGCAAGTAGCCTTGTGCTTTTTTTCCAGAAACCTCGTATTTTAAAAAGCACTTTTATTTTACAGACAACTAGCAGACAGAAGTAGCCCAGTTTTTAAAAGAAACATTTGATGAAAATTGTTTTTTATTAAATAGTATTTAAAAACTCCTAAAAAAAAAGTTTATATATTAAAATTTCAGCTATATTTGTGTATTATTAATTGATTTAAAAAACTCTCTAAGGTAACATATACTAAAAGTTACAATAACATACAATTTCAAATATAATTTTTTCATCGTACGATTATGAAACGTATAACAAACAAATTTTTATTTAGAACAATTTATATATATATGTATATATATTTATTAAATGTTTAAAAGATTTATCTATTTAACAGACCTTTACCAATTATGCATCCCAAGCCTACGAAGGAAACTTGTAGAACGATCCATCTTAATTTAGTAGACGCGCACAGGTAATTAGCCCAATTAATATCAGCCATTGGAACTTACGGTGATTGACCGAACTAATGAACAATCGTAATTAACCCAATTAATGTTTCGGCTCTGAGCGATTTAATGACTTCGATTGTCAACAGTCAAGGTCAGTGATCTGCAATTATAGTTTTCGGAAAATAACATGAGATCTTTATTAGCTTATATCTTCCATTATCTTAATATTTTCATTTCGCTTCTTCTCTACCCAGTAATTACAAGTGAAAATTAATTGCTACAAACTCGCATAAAACGGCAGCAGCAATCAATCTATTTATCAATAGAAGTCACTAAGAAAATTCAAAAATATATTAAATAATTTTTTTATATAATTTTTAATGCATCATTGATTCTTCAAGATTATATTTTCAATGCAAACATAATCAAAGTTGCCATTTCTGCAATCTATATTTGTTTTTCTTCACTATAAAAAGAATTAGTGTTACAAGAAAATGTTAGAAAGTTTTTTTTCAAAATTTCCAAAGATTTAAAAAAATCTCAAATCTCATTTTTAAAAGTCTCTGTAGATATAAGGTGTGCGTATGTGTGTGTGTGTTCACTGCCTATAAATTATATCTTATAGACTGTATATGAAAAATATCGAGTTATCTTCCTAACTTACTAAAATCTTAAGTACAACAATACAACTTCTCCGCCCGTCCTATATAACTTTGTTGCGATAATACCACGGCGAAAATGAAATGCGGATTAAATTTGTACAACGCAGCGACAACGTTTCGAAATAGATTGCAGTGTCGAAAAATACATTGCTCAGAGAATAAGTCTCCCGCCGATGTTGGGAAAGATTTGCAAATAGAAAGAATCGAGAGTGCACAAGGCTAGAGAAGCAAGAGTCATCGTCGTCTTAGCGTGCCGATTCCGTGGACCCTGTATCCTCCATATGCAATTTTCCTTCCTGACGGAAGGAAGGCGAAGGGCGGGTTACGATACCAACGGGAATATCCCTTTAGTCACGCTACACGACTTTCCTCCTTTTCTTTATCTCTCGACTTTCCCCGCGCGCATCGTCGATGCATATCGCGGCGAGATGAAGAAATACAAGTAGTACTCCCGTGAGAGCGTCGATGTCGAACACTCTTGAGATTACATGATCTCTCGAGAAGATTCTCTCGCGAAAATATCGAAATAACTTTTAATCGAAATAACAAATACAATGGAGCAAAAATTCGTTGTCGAGGCAAAGATAAGTCTGCGACGAATAATAAGAAATAATCGTGGAAATAAATGAAGAATCGAGACACAAAAACAATTATATCTGTCGGCAAACGCGATAAACATTATTAAATTGTACTTTTATGCGGGAATCAAATTTCATATCTATTAAAATATATATTGTAAGTTAATAATGTTTCAAGTTTCAGCCGGAAATGTGAGGGAAAAAATCAATTAGTTGGAAAAATTGTATAAATCAAGAATAAAATATTACTAGATATAAAGAGATGTGTATTGTGTACCTATGTGTCAGTTATTACTCACGAAGAGCATTTAAACATTTCAAGCATCTAGGAAATGAATTACTACGCTGTAGTAGGGATGAATGAAGGGGGAAGAGCAGGAAGAGAGCCTCGCTTCCGCGAGCTTTGAGTCCGCAACCGTGTTGCCGCACAGATTGGGTCTAAGGAGACGGCCAAGGTTCGCCACTTGTCTCTCGAGAGCTTTGCTTACCACTAGACTCTCGAGCACTTGGTTAACACAAGGTAATTCCATTGCGACGTAACATCTTTTGAGAAGACGCGCTTGTTCCCAATATTCTAATAATCTCGAAGAAAGTTAAATAGTCATTAACATTGCACTTTAGAGCAGAGATATACAAATATGAGACTCGATAAAAGAATATGAAAAGTAATATAGTTTAAGATACAGTTAATACTTAATTTTTCTTTTATTTGTTTTGTAAATGTTTTCATTCATTTATATTTAATAAATATAAAAACATGGCATGAAAAATATTTTTTAAAAAGCAAAACAAAGTGCACATCAAACGTATATAATATATAATCAATAACACAGAATATAGAATATTGTAACACTATATTTTTTTGGAAACTCGCTCTTTTCAAACTTTAATATTTTCACTACGCATTGCATACTGAGTTTTAATTATGAATGATTAGAATGATTAATCTTGCATGAGAAAATACATTGCGCAATAATAACACACGATGCACATAACAGATTCAAGTAATTTACATTAAACAAAATATGAATAAATAAAAAAATAAGGGAAAAGCAGATTTACAGATTATACACAGAATGCTCGCAAAAATAATAAAAACAGAAAGAAAAAGAATGAGTTTCATATACTATATATATTCAAAATGTTTTATATGCATCCGCACGTGTTGCGGACTCACGTTTAATTTTCCGAGTCGAGCAGCGAGCATCAAATCACGACGGAACCCTTGAGGCTACAGTTTACTTCGTCTGACGCGAGAAACGCGCCCACTTCCGATTTTGGGATTCAAAGGAAAGCACAGCATAAGAGCAAATATCGCCCTCCACACGTTACCGCACATAAATATTTGAAAAGTAATGTACTCACAGCTGGTGATATATGACATTGGCTATATAATGATATATGACTATGGTATATATGATCATGATATACATGACGCTGACTAGAAGAGAATATGTAAGTATATATCTTATATCTATAGAAGAAAAAAAGATATAAATTTCGTATAATAAAATAAACAATTAATAAAGTGATAATCAACCACGATAAAAAATTTTTTAATGTTACATAACAATAAAAATGTCATAGTATGTGAATATGCTATCATATGAGGTTTTCGCAGAGAAAAACATTCTTCTACTATAAAAATGTTTAGCTTCTCGCAATAAATTCCACTGCTTCACAGCGACTATATTTAAAGATCCCTAGCAAGTTGCACTTTGAAATTCATCTTAATCTATTACTTGTGATGCAACTTTGCTCTTAAAGAAACTTCTTTTGTAAAACGACTTTATCGAGGTATTGCATTTCAATTTTCAATTTCCCATATATATATATATATTCCATATATATTTCGTCGAAAATTAAATTTACAAACTATATAATTTACATATTATATAATATATAATTATTATATATAATTGTATATAATATTATATATAATTATATAAATATTATATATAATTATATTATATATAATTTATATATTATAAAATAAATAGATTTTGACTATTGTAAAAGACAAAAGAAAAAGCTGTTGAGATAGAAGAATATACAAAAAAGTTGGGTTTTCAAAAAATATATAATACATACAAAAAGTGAACCTATATTTGTGCGCGTTGACTTCCAGGCGTGTGCAGTATTGCGTGCAGCACGAGTCTAATCTTGCTAAACCGATTAAGGGATCAAATTTGAAGCACAATGACAATGAATAAAAGGACGGATAAGTGCCATAAATGAGAAACTGAGAAGAAGAAACGAAAGAGCTCTGTGAAAAACGTGACTGGTTTATTCCAGTTTATCCCGCGGTTTCTCCGTTCCGTGGATTCGCCTCGCCAAACTTATCTATCTCCTTGTAGAAATCTCACCGAATCTTCCCAAGAGAGGATTTAGCTAGGCGCGATAAAGCGAATCCGCAGTTACGCCCGCGGCCGCGCGAATTATATCGCTCGGCTTATCCGGGCAACACGAGAAGAAATTATTGCAATGTTGTCGCAGCGGACCATAAGGGCTTCTTCTTTCTCCTAAAGTCAAGTTATTGGCTGAAATCGCTCACCAGCCATAAAGTCGAAAAGCTAACAAACATTATTTATTAATGCACGAATGTTTATAACATGTACAATATTACAATATCTACATTCAGTTCTATCCGATTAAAATAGAAACATCACATTAATATATTTATAGATGGCAGCTTTTAATTCACAAAATGCATATTATTCATGAAAAAAAAGCTTAAATTATATATTTTTCGAGATATTATCGATATGTCGAGAGATACACCGTTCATGACATATATTTTGCTTCTTCTTACTGAAAAATATTTAAAACGAATTGATAAAAAGTGCGAGACGGATCAGATAAAACTTCTGTTGAGGAGCTTCTGTTACATGAAATGTCTAATGAGACTCGAATACTCGCCGTTATTATTGTTACGTGTTTGAATGATGGAGGTTTCACGCCGTTCGACAAGCTCTATGCGCGCATTAAGGAACTATTGAGTTTCAAGAATGCTGGCGTTTTAGGAGGCGCTAAAGAGCATCTATAGTTTTCGCGAAGAAAGGACTTCGCGCTTTGGAGATTAGATCTGTTGAATAAAATGTTACGCTTCGGCGCCTCGACAGCTAAGCATCTCTCTCTGCGAGAACTATGTCGGAGGCACGTGAGAGAACTCGGAAATTATGTGCGAATTCTACATGTACAAAATAACGTATGTAAAGAGAAACTTAACAGCTGTATCTCTCGCTTTATGTTGTATCAATTTAATCGAATTTTTCCATAAAAACTGTAATATTCGTATTATCATCTACATCTGACTCTTAATTACCCGTGAATTTTTAGCGAAGTTATGATTTTCACTCTTGAAAGCTTTATTAATTTAACTTAACTTAATATTCGTATTCTCCTGAATGAAAATTTTGAGGAAAATATTGTATTAAGGAATTTTTTAGTAAAAAAAAAAAAGTTAATCAAAATTAACAGATATATTGTTATAATTATTATTGATCAATATATAAAAAAAAGAAATGCCGACTGCAGAAATCACATGATATATCCAATTACGTCATTTTTACATATTTCAGGAGATACTTGTCATCATACAATCGGCAGAGTGACAATCGCTGTTTATTGCGCAAATCTGTTAACGCCCTAATTATCGTCCGAATACGGCGTTCGATTGTTTGTATAGTCAATGATACGTCGCGGCAATTAACATGGTTGAATAATCAATACAGTTTAACTTTAATTCTGACGAATTTCGTGCTGCATTCGATCTCCCAGATCGGTTCTACTGTTGGGTCATTATCGATTCATTGCGAGATAAAAATTTCCACAAACAGAATTAGCATTTCGAAAAACGTTGCAAAATTCCATGCATATTATACTCGTTTAAGATTCTATTGTGTACAATCATATTCACACAATTCAAACTTTTGCGCAATATCATTATTTATTTTGTTTGCCGCTAATTTAATTTCATTATCAAATAAATAATTTAACATTTAACGTATTACTTCAATCCGTACGTTTTGCTGCACAAGACAATAAAAACATTATTTATCTAATATTAAAATGCTACAAAAAATATATATAATTTTTAACTTCCTAATTTACAAATTTATAATCCATCCAGATAATAACAAAAAATATATTACGATGCAATTTACGTCCTATATCTATCTAATAAAAAAATATTATGTCTAACGACACTTATGAATGAAACGATAAAAAGATGTTATAAATATTTAAATATGTTCGAAAGCTTTCTGAAAGTACGTGAAATATTTTTAGCACAATGCTTCTAAACAGTTTTCGAGTTTCGCCGCACGTGCGACTACCGAGAGACATTTTCTATCCCCGGAGATACATCAAAATTGCAAAGTTTCGAGTCAGCGAAAGTAATCAAAGCTTTTTCATACGACTCAAGGATCGTATCTCATCGCTCGAATAAGTCGTGCTACCGAAATGATTATATTTGGCAAACGTGATCAGCAAGGTTTCGTTATCGCGTCTAGTAATATTCTATTTCTTGTGTTATATTCCTTTTTCTAATAATCTATAAGCTTAATCAAATACAGTTGCATATTTGCATATATTTATTTACAATCTATAATATCAAATTTTATATAAAAATTATTAATAGTTTCATTTCTTTTGCAAACATAACACAATATCCTCTTGCTTAATAAAATTTATTATTAATAACAAAAAATACGATATTTTTAGTTTGTTTCTCGGAAATCTTTTACGAGAGATTAGAATGTGTTGAGGCAAGAAATCTACAACGAACGCGAATCTGACTGAAAGCTTTTTAAATGTTACATTGTCACGTGTACGACGATATGCAGTTGTAATTTCAACACGAGATGGATGGATGTACGTGACGAAAATGAGGCGACTCGCCAGCGATATCTAAAATTATCCTGACGATAGGAATCAAACGATGTTGGAAATTGTCCACACAAAATTTCTTCCTTGAATAATAACTTCCAATTTTATACATATGTACATGAAATATGTGGCATTTAATCAAGAATTACAAACATGTTGATGTAAAAAAATTGATGTAACTTTTTCAGTGTATGGTAAAAATATGGCTCACCATAATGTCACAACGACTATCAAACACTGCTGAAACTACAACTATATGGGCGTTAAGCGATAGGCTTTTCATGAATTGCCTTCTGATCTTTCACATCCTGCGACTTCGATTCTTTCACTTCTCTGTGTTTTTGATTCTCCGGGACATCATTTATCCTCATTTTTTTTTCCAAAAACAGAATAATCCAGGGAATATTCTCCATTTTCTGATATATATTTTTATTTTATTTTCGAATTTGTTGCAATCTGCTTTGATAAAGCAAAGCAAAAATCTAACATTTCATTATATAAGCGTTTGCTATGTGTAATCTTCGGTTAATATCCTAACGTCCGTACAATTTGCACAATTAAGATCTTTTCAAGACTTCAAACATGTTAAGAATTCTCATTTAGACACGCGCGCGCTACATGCATCTTAGCTTGAAAAATCTCTGAAAAGCGACAAGAAATTCGTGCTAACCGCGGGGCATCGTTGCCGTCATATTTTTCGCGTACCGAGCGCAGTTATCTCTCTACCTATCTACGTTCTCCTCCATAGCCTCCGTAGCCTCTTCATCTTTCGACATCTCCAGCGATTCGCCAGCGTACGCCTTCCAGCGAGATCTTCATTTCCTGCTACTTCCTCGCCGTTTCTCTCTCCTCCAGACCACCAGCGACCCAATAAATATCTTTTTCCCTCCAAGAGACACGAAGATTCGCTTTCTTCGTCTTTCGATCTTCTTCTTTCGGATCGTCGCCTTCGAATCCCACGAGCTGCTGCCTCTTCGTTACCACGTCGTTGCGGGCGGCGTCTGGCGGTCCAGAAACTCCTTCGGAAATCCTTCAATGAAATCCTCGAGAGCCGGAGTCCGAAGCCCTCCGTCGCTGTAAAGCCCGGTCCTACCGGATCGATCCGCCCTCAAGACGAACATCCTAGCCGGCTGGAAGAAGAAGATGAACGCGCGAGGGAGAAACGAGCGCAGGTGTGGGCGGATACGTCGTGATACGTAGGTGAATCGCTCGAAACGAGATAGTCGAGAGCGACCCTGAAGGATCGCACTGGAGCTAGAGAGTTGGGTTGGGCGGTCGTAGAATGGTAGACTCTTGTAAATCCTTGATAGTGTAGCATCGAAATATATAACATTCGTGAAGATATGGATGGTACATGATACGCGTTTCATGCACGTTTGTGGTATTTGTCGAGAAATCGAATATTATCGTTCCATTATTCACCGAACCAGAATATAAAATGTATCATAGACGAGATGATATATATTCTTCGAGAAATAATCGGCAACCGTAACATACTTTTACTGCCAAAATAAAAACTGCGCTCAAAACGATCGTGGTAGCAATGTCTTTCGACACTTGGCAATACGTAGACTAAGTCACGCTCGTTAATCGCGGATTGTTCACTGACAGAAAATATTTACGAGCAGCAATCAGCGGTTGCCAAGTGCAGTCGCGAATCATCAAGCGACAAACACGTGGTACTCTTTCGCAACTTTTCCTTCGACAATCTTGGCGCGGAACTCGACTCATATGAATTCTCATATTAATCAAACATGGAATATAACAAAAATTTGATGGAAGATCGTAACTTTTTGTTCCCGCAAGTAATAAAAACGGCGAATGTCAAATGGACAAGCAATTCTTATCTCGTTGGTATGCCATAAATTTTTGGAAAACTGTTTTAAATTTTTTAAAGAAATTTGTGTTGCAAGTGCATACTTATCAAAATTTTTACAACGCATTTGACAATCGTGAAATCCTAAGAAAATAAAAAATGATTTTCTCTTACATTTGATTCATAATTTACAACAACTATAGCTTCGCATTCGCCGAACTGTGGATGTAAGCCAATATCAAAATAATTCTAATATCTTTCTCTTATTTACAAAGAAATATTCTTTTATTAGAAATATATTTTTTCTTAAAAATAATTATTCAATATAAATTTTGACATATTAGCTTAATAAAAATCACGCTAATTAGTACTGTGTGTGTGTCATCAAATATCAATATTAATGTTTAATAATCATCAAAAAATCTCATACTGAATATCTTCAATAAGAAAATAGTGTAACAGCCAAAGGGCAACAAAAGAATAATCCGGTCGTCATTCCTTGAAAGCGTTAGGGGACGAGTTTTCTCGCAAGCACTTTACTTTCTCGTAACTATCACCACGAAATGGCCTACTTTCTGGTAAGAAATTACATATTATGGGAAGCATACGCGACTAAGAACGCCAATCTTGGCAACTTCTCTGCATTTTCACATTCGATTAAACGGGAATCTGTTTTAAAGCAATATTATTATCACGTTTTACCATGAATTCTCCACAAGTTGTTTGTCACAACTATAATTGAGTAATGTTAACAGAGATGCTACCATTATAAGCGAGATTATAACAGAGCGACATGTCTATATCTTATTATCTTATTGCCTCATAGAAGTTAAAATCTTTTGAATTTTCTTCAACATGCAGAATAGTAATGTGAAAATTGAGAACCATTGTTCTATTGTAACATTTTCAAGTAAATCTAACGTCAGGCTTCTAAACGCTAAAGGTTGCTAATTTTTCGATCGACAAATATCGGCTTTCTAATCTTTAATCTCGATTCCCCACTCATCATATTGAATCATATTGAATTATATCAAAAATAAAAAAAAAAAATTATGCAAATTTTTTTTTCTTGCATTACATATCAAAATAAATTAGCTGTTTCATATGTAAGAAATTTGCGTATCAAATTCTCGCGTTCAATAATTAGAGATTGATATACGTATAAAATATATCAAGAACTTTATTTTTTTTTTTGTAAAATCTTCCTCCATTGGTATACGTATAATTGCAATTTATTTTATACATTCATTATATATTAATCTATCTTATCTATAAATTGCTATTTATTAATCGCAACAAACCGCACAAAAAAGAGTGTGATATATTTTACTAACCCATGTTATCAAGAGTTGTAATATATGAAAGAAGTAATTTCGTAACATATTTCGCAAAAAAATTTATATGATTTCTTTAATATTATAATTTAATATGATTATACAGCGCGAGAAATTTTTAATATTAAAAAATAACGTTTGAAAGTTTTTTCATCTATTTCGATATATTATATGTCGCGCAGCTCTAAGCAAAATGATAAGAGATTCTATTCACCGCCGGATCGCTACAAATTGATACAGAGATGATAAAAAAATATTGCCATCCTCCATCTGAATAAATATGCATTAAGAAAGTGCAGTCTCTCTCTCTCTGTCTTTCTCTCCTCTCTCTCTCTTTCCCTCTTTTTCTTTCTACGAGTATTGATTTCCTCAATGTCTTGGAATAATTGAACGAGGGCGCGTGAGAACGACGATACGATCGGATGCAGGTACAAGATGCACGTAGTAGACAGGTAATGGTAGTAGAGGGGAGGGGGGGGGGAGATACAGATGGAGAGGAGGAAGGGTTCCCTTACTGGACGCGGAGGCCTCTGGGGTATTCAGTAGAAGGAGGAGGCGAGTAGGCACGTAGATAGAGGCTCGTATCTATACGATATACCGACACCCCATTCCTGCCGAATTTATGACCAAAGTATCTGCCAGATAGGAGAACTAGTCGTACATCTCGGCTGAGGCAGGAAGAATTTGCGCTATATGGCCCTCACGCGCCTATACGACCGCGTCTTACCTGCACTTGCATCGTAACAATGTAATTTGTATGTCGCAAAGCGCGCATTAAAAGGAACTGATCTCTCGGTCGATCAATCAACATGGTTGACTACAAGATACTGATATCACGCAAATATCACTATTACAAAATTTCCATTAAATTAACCTGATAAAATGCCACTGCAAAAATTATTTTCTAGTTGATAAATATATATTTTCATATATGTATGTCATTTTAGCATGATCATCTAATATATCTTTGTTAATGATACGAAAAGATGCGTAAATCAAAAATTATATGCTTGAAAGAAATAAATATTATTTCTTAGAGCAAATACATAAAATTTCTTCATTTAATGAAATATAATTTTAAATTATAATTTCTTTATCCAAAAGTTATTAAAAGTTATAATCAACATTATATCATTCGACTTTGAGAAAGGCGAATAATCTTCAAATCGAAAAAAGATTAAAATAACATTTTGACATAAAATTTTATGTGCTTACATATTTTTTCTTATCAAAAAATTGTCAAAAAAAAACGTTTTAGATAATTAAATGAAATCCTTAATATATTGATACAATCACCATAAGTTTATATAAGAAAAATAAGTGTTAAAAGTTGCAATTTTCTATCAATAGCTTCTAGAAAATTATTATTCGATAAATATAAACGCGTACACAGAAAGTCGTCTGATAAATAATTTATATACTACTATTTATGGATAGAATCCCACGGATAATTTATAAATTATAAGTTACGATCAATATCTCTCTACAAGACTTGTCGATGCTCGCAAAGCAGCTAAAGAGACACGATAAGAAAACTTGTTTCTTCGATGGTTCTCTTTCGCGAAATGCCGCAGGCACGTACGTGAAATAGACGCGAAACAGAGACCGACCTCCTTAGTCGGCTGATTCCCTTTTGTAAAAGATACAAAAGAAAAGCGGATAAAGCGTTCAATATACTTTGCCCGCGCACAATACAAACAAAGACCAGTAACGAGAATGATCGCAGAACCGTCTCTCAAATAGATTAATCGTTTTCACGCTTTCTTCCGTTTTCTTGAAATTTTATCAAATTCTAAAGTCGATTAAGCTCTCTCAGCGAAGAAAAGAAGAGAGAAAGAAGAGATTCTCGAAATGTTTACAAGTGCGTGTATTTCTGATATTTCTACTTTAATCCCAAAGGAGAGAGAGAGAGAGAGAGAGAGAGAGAAACTTTAGAAACTCCCGCGCCGACGCCGACGTCGGATCTCTTCGGAAAGATGATATTTTTTCCAAAAAGGAATTTTTTTTCTTGAGATATTTGCTTGAGCAGGCTGGAGAGATTAAATGTACAAGCCGAGTTCCTAGACGCAAGCCCTAAGTCATCCGAGAAAAGATTCACAGCGACCATTACTCACAAACGATTTAGTACCGCAATAATGAATACAACGATCTGCTATGCGCCGGAAAAGCAGACGATGCACGCAGAAGCATGAGAGATGCCGTGAAACTTGAGAGCATCCTTCAAGCTTCTGCTCTTTGCCTGCGCCATATTGAACGCTCTCGCCGTAAAATCTTGAAGAAGTTTCGCGATGTGTCGCTGGATTGGAGAGACGTGACATTATTATTGATATCCACCCTGCTACTGCGAATAAAGTTAGCGCCTGATTCGAGACGCCTGACAATCAAGTGAATAGCCTGAGAATCTCGAGAGGCCTGTGCAGCACTTTTCTTCCTTTTAACTCCGCAAACTTTTATTAAACGAAATCCATTGTCGTGCTTTCAAATAATATATAAATATATACAATCGCTGTACATAAATAATACAATCGCTTGGCGATCGATGTTTAAACATCTACAAACCGACGAAAATTAATAAGAAACGACGAATATTCAAAAGAACGCATGAAGCAAGAAATTTTTAATTCGTTCGGAACTCACGACCATTTCCAGTATCCGTAATCAATACATTCCATCGAGTGTTGATGCTCTCGAAGCTTTTCCTCCTCTCTTCTTCCCTCTTCTGTTCCATCCCTTCCTCCCACAATCCTGTGCGTCATTGACGGACACCAAAAACTTCGCCAATAAATCTGACCCCAACGAAACACGCTGCCGGTTAACGATCCGTTAACGTTATAGCTCGATGATCGACTTTAACAACCGTTAGCTCGCATATACCTCTTGATTTTTTCATTTCCCGATCAAAATGATAAACGCGGCAATTAAAATAAAAAAGATATTTTTCATTTATTAAAAACGAAAAAAATTCTTTAGTATAACAAATGGATAATTACATGATTAATGCTATATTAACAAAAACAACAATTAAAATGAAAAAAAAAAATATAAAGTTTTTATAAACGAGGCAAACAATAGAAAAAAATAAAAACGTATAAAGCAGCTTCAACTTAATAGAGATAACGATATTCGCACTTTAATTAACGATTAATAACGTCAAATTTTTGATCAATATATAAAATCGTAGAGAGCGTTACGTGATTCATCGCTTTTGAAGTTCCTTCTTTTTAAGACGACATTTTAATCGAAAAGCTTTTTCTCTCTCTATTTCCTGTATAATTAATACAATATTTAGACATTCTTTATATATGTATATCGCAAATCTATAAATCCGCGTCATTCATATTAAAGAAGCGCCGACGAGAAAATATGATTTGCGGATATTTTCACAGGGAAAACCTCTTACATCTCTCAATGCAATTTTTATTCCACCTCATTTCATTTGCCCTCTAGGATTTTACCGAGGCAAGTTACCGCCATAATGCGCGAGGAAAGAAATAATATTTAAGATTCTCCTGAAGAAATCGATTTCCTGACCGTTGCAGACGAGCACGCCTAGACGTCTCCACGAAAGTGCCTCGCGCCTTCATAAATGAATCAACTTGTACGCCGAGCCGTAAGTCACGAATAAAAAGCGCAGCGTCGTAAAGTCTGAGAAACGCTTCTCGCGAAATGTCGCATTCGCGAAGATCGCGACGTTAAACTTACCTTTCGGAAGGAAAGATTTATTCGCAACAACGCGCGATCTACAGCATAAAATTTACGTCAGAACGCTGTAAACTTTATAAAAATTATGGTTGATGTTTTCAAGATCGATATTCTCTATATATTTGACTTGACGTTAAAGGTAATTAAAGATAAGCGAGATAAAGCCATAAAAATAATCTTTTTATGTTTTGTTAGTAGTTTTATAAAAGCTATCTGTTTTAATGAATAGAAAGGTATGCATAATTTTTTTTTATTAACAATATGAATATTTCGACACAATAAAAATTGTAGCGCTATTGAAAAGCGAATACAACGATCATTTAATATGATTTAATTGTAATATTTGGGATCACGTATTTCGTATGCCGTTAATTGAACTGCAATTTTATCAAAAAGGTACCACGCTACCATTTCACATTTGAGAATCCGCTTAAAATCAACCTACAACATAATAAATCGAAAATTTGATGCATATAGTATACTATTGCAAAGTTAAGCTTCTCGATTAATTATCATCCATTACGTTCCTCGATTATATCAGACATCGAATATCTATTATTTCCCTCACAATTAAACAATTTAGTATATATATTTATTGGCGGAGTATTGTGTTTCATCTTACATTCTTTTTTGAATAAAATAGAAAAGAAAATAAAAACAGGTTTATATATACACATTACTACGTCATATGACCCCGCGAATTTCCACGATGCCACATCGCATTCCTTAGTCATTATATTTCCGTAGAGCGACATTCTCACGCCGGTCCACGTACTCGATGCTAGCGTAAACCGCGCCAATCTCCCGTGCAATCCAGTTTTTCCCGTGGCAGCTAAATAAGGTACGCGAAGTACGAAAAAAGCGACGGCAGGAAAGTGCTGCGGAAGCAAAGCGGATTTCTCAGCGTTTCAGGTCGCAGCCATAGTGCTACATCGGATTGTACCCTCCTCGCACCGATATATCGATCTCGTCACGCGGATCTAGAAACTGCTTCGAAGAATCCGCAAATTGTTTCCAAGTAAATGACTCGAGTTACGTCACGCGCGCTATAAACGATCTTAAATTTCCCTTTCCTCTCGTTAATTCCTTCGGCGATACGTAATCATCGCTGAACTTTCCAGATTGCGAGTATTTATGACGGATAAATTTTAATGCAGACGAGAAAACGTCGGAGATTAATTCAATGAAATTCCTGTTTAGTCGGTTGCCGCGATGTTAGTTTAGCGCCAACTTTATGTTAAGTAAATTTTCTTTCTTCGTCTACATCATGAGTACGAGACTATAATCTAGGGAAGCGCAGCAACGAAGAAAGAGACTCGCTAATCCGGGCTTACCCGACCCTAACTGTTGATACAGCAAAGGGCTTTAGTCTGCTTGATAAGCGGCACGAATATGCTCGCAAGGATGCTCAAAGATGCATCAATAGCGGATGAAAAATGAAATAACACGCGAGTCAAACAACGATAATACACTAGATAGATCATGAATGGAATCCGGCTCTCCCCATGTGTTCATTCCATGGAAAAATATGACGGATGAAAATAGTTGCCCACACACGCGCACACTGTTACTCTATGTAAGCGATAAAAGAAAGATGCGCGCGATATCATATCCGATGTTGCAATCCGCAAGCGTATTTCGAAATGCCCCAAGGCTGGCTTCCGCATTTTCAATTCCCGCCCTTGCGGAAAAACGAAGCGCACGTTTGGCGGCACGACTGCCTATGATTTACGTGCAATAGCAGCCGGTGCCATTTACACCCTGCTGACAGGTAATCCGGTCCAGGAGGCCGCACTGCGGCACGATTGCAGTCCGAGCGACGTTGCAACTGCAGCTGCATCGTTTCGATGTAATACGACGGACGACGACGATGATCCGCCCGACGCCGCGCTCTACCCGCATATTTCGCGTCGCTAGTCCCATAGGATTATAATAAGAATCACGCGTACCGGAGGATATATAACTGCCATGTATAAAATAGTATTTCTGTGACCAAGCAAGATTAGTACAATAGAAAGCAGTCTATACAAATAAAAGAAAAGATAATTAAAATTGAAATTAAAAATTTTGCACATTTTATTCACACACTAAGTTCTATTTTTATCAATAAGTATATTATTGTTATTTTTTTTAACCAATTTTATTTTACCGAATTTACCACTCCGATGTATTCACTTTATGTTAAACACGTAATACAATTTGTATAAATGCAGCTGTAGAAATGCAATTATATAACGGTAAATTAATATTCCGCAAATATTATTGTGAATGGAACTGGGACCGATAATTACATCAATTTTTCAATGAGAACTATAGAATAAATTGATTACGACATAATTAAATTCGGAGCAGTATCCTTGACGAGAGAGGAAGGAGGTCAACGAGCAAAGATGATGGAAGCATTAGTGTTAGAGAGTACATCACAGAACCCCAACCAAGAAAGGTACATTGACATGACAACCGAGAGACGCTTGAAATTATTATAACAGTCTACTAACTTCTCTGCTCATTTATCCATTTCAGCCATTAACATCTATTATCACAATAGATAAGGCAAATAAAGTTATTCTTGATAAATATTTATCAAGCTTAACAATGAATAAGTTTCTAATAAACAATTATAATGATAATTAAAATAGACGTCTATTATGTAAAATATATTATGCTATACGAGAGACATTATTTTTCCTCTAACTAAAGATAGCTGAATTGTGTTAATTAAAGAAACACATTACTGTGGAAACAAAAGTATAAAATCGCATTTCGCGTAAGAGCGCTAACCGTGTTTACGACGTTCATAAGAAGATGCGGAAATGAATATTCATGAAAATCGCTCGTCGGAGAAGCAGCAATTGCGGTTCGCTATGAACGCTACCTTTCGTATTTAACGCACTTAACGATACGCCTTTCTGCGCGTACTCTATCGCCATAGCTTAGCTCCGCAAGAATTAATTACCTCAATCAGAAGCGTACAAGTTTAAGTTTAAGATGATAAAATTACTCAGGAGGCACCAAATGCACAGACACGTATTATATTTAAATGGTATTCGGCAAGTAGTTAAAATTTCAATTATCTTAGAAAAGAGAAAGAAACACGATGAAAATATGTAACAAACTTATTTTTCTTATCTAAATTTTTATCTTTATAACATAATTTTTTAAACGAATAATGACAGATGTAAATCAACATTCTTCGTCAAATCGAAAGATTCAGTTCTCGGTACATTCTTATTGCTAGATTCGTGTTGCAAGGAGCCTCGACAAAGAATCAAAGCATGAGAAATGGTTCACGTGACAGTCTGCAATTTTCTTTCGGCGACCTTATTTCTTTCAATAACCATTCGAGTTACCCTCCGTCCCATCATAAGAAAGACAACGTTGCCGTTGTTCTCCGACGAAGCAAAATCTCAACGGGTATCTCAGATGCAGCTGCCATACAATATGTATCTCTGACTCTGTTCCGTGGAAGTACATCAAAGAATAACCAAAGACAGATCTCATTTTGGCTAAAAAACGCAAAATATGACACTACATTTGAACAATAATAATGACACGAAAAACGAACGTCACTTTTGCCCTACATTTTATTTCCACATAAATAATACAGAATATAAAAATAATCTCTCTATTAATATTTCATAATAGAATTTTCTTATAAAAGATCTAAAAATATTTTACATCTTAATAAATAAATAGAATCAAAAAAAAAAAATCTTATAATACTTTTATTAAAGTTGTTTGCACGAGATGTAAAATTTTATGCGCGGATGTAATATGAATATAGGCACAAGAACAAAAAAAAACGGAGTCATACAATACAGTTGCACTCAAATTTAATGGTGCTATTGCTTGTGTAACAGCCGCATCTTTTCGATAGTGTGCAAGCACTTTATAATGTCAAATTGAAAAATAATATAGCTGGATCATCGCGAGCATTACAAACATGTTTATCTTGATAAGCATAAAGCACAATTAAAGAGCAAAAAATGCAATTTATTATAATTATTATATTTTAGTTTTACTATTACTTAGTTATTTATTACTTTAGTTTTATCTTCAAAATTTGTGATTCGACTTTTCCCGTGAGCAATTTTGCCGCGATAAAGTATGAAGTGATCGTAAAATTGCGAAAACACCATAAAATTTGGCGAATTTAAACGTGTCTTATGATTTGTTTCGGCTAAATAATACAAGTATCATTTATGTACTATTATTTACGTGTATATCAAAACATAGAAAAATGGACAATGGAAGTGGCTGTTTAAAACTAATTGTAAGTAGCGATTAACATAAATTTTATACGGGATAAATGATATCTTTCAAGTGAGATATGTTTATCATACCTGCATTCTTTCGAGCTGGACGATGCGTGAATCCTATAGTTACAGGAGTTTCCTGGTAGTCGACAAAGTGGTTGGACTCACCTGCACACAACAAGAATAAAATATTTGTTCAACATATCGCTTAATAAATTATAATTTTAATGCTATATCAAACATTTTTATAATATCAATTAAGTAATTTTCAAAGAGAAGAGAAAATTTTAAGAGATAAAGAGTTTTTAATCTCTTTAAGAATAAGTTTTTATCAAATAAGCACATAAAATAAGATAACGTGTAACTGTAGACTCAATGCCCCCGTGCTTGCACCTCTGGCCTAGTTTCACGTTCTCTGAGGTTACGTAGCTACCCCATTAAACGATGACGTCACAGAGAAACGATATTATATCCTGGTGCTACGTAATCGTCTTCTTCTTTCTCGATTTTCTCATGAAGACCAAAAAAAAAGATTGATTAATCGCCTTTTTACTTGTTACTCGTAATTCTAAGAAAACTGTCGTCAATTTTACATATTTTTATCTTTTTAAAGAAATATAATTTTTTCCGACATTATATGAGGAAGATGTTTATAATAAAAGAATTTTCATAATATAAAGCTAAAGCAATATATCGCGCGCAAACAATCTATGATATAATATAAATGTGTGCGTTGTATTCAAAATGTAAAATCAAGTTAGTGTACGTTTATGTACGTGCCTATAAAATCTAATATCAAATTTTATGCACATAAAGTCACGAAAGAGATGATAATAATCATCTGTGTAATATCGCAAAAAAATTAATGGTATGTGCAAAGACAGAGAGAGAGAGAGAGAGAGAGAGAGAGAGAGAGAGAGAAATTGATTGACCTTGATCTACATTTCCACATTTATGGGACTATAAAATGTGGATCTCTATGTCAATTGCCCATTTCATAATGAATTCATTAATTCTTGAACTCCACATGATATTTTTTTAGAAACTTTTTACTTAGAGTTAGTATGAAATATACGGACAAGTAATCTTATTTGAAAAAAGTCGATGGATAAAACTAATTGTAAGTCAGTGTTAGATGAAAGTTATAATTAATTGTAATCAAGAATTCATTAAATTTTGTAGTTATAATTCCAAGTCTAGTTTAAAAAAAAAAAGAAGTAAAAAAATGTTTTAAATATTAAAATTAAGCTTTTGGTGTAATAAAAAAAACTCAAGTAAAATTTTATGTCATAGGTCAGATTATATGAAACAAAATCGAGGAATTCGTTGCATCAACTGTTCATTACAAGAAACATTTATGTGAAAAATATGTTATAATCTCGAAATAAAGAGGATAAAATTGTACAGTCTTTAAAAACTGATTATGATAATAAAAATCGTGCAAGCCACGATGCCATCAGGCGACTTGCTATCATCAAATAAGTCGTTATAAATTGATATTATATAAGCCGCAACTTTATAAAAAAAAACTCGCCTCGTTCCAGAATCATTCCAGAAAATACAATCAAAATACGATATCCATGTTTGAAAAGAAAATTCAATCTATTGGATTAACCAAAAAGTTTGCATTTTTTTTGTTTTATTAGTTTAAGGGTCATATAAAAAAAAAAAAAAAATTTTGATCAATCCAATATTTAAAAAAAAATAGAAATATGCGGATATAAATCTTTTTATTTATCAATAGCGCATTTTATCCTGCAGTTCAAAAAAAAAATAATTTATAAAAATTTTTAATATATGTATAAACATAGATACCATTATCAAATTAATTGTAAATTAATTGAGCGTGCTTAATGTGTTATATTTTTTCTGTTACAAAATTTGAAAAAAAGATAAAAAATTAAACTCGATGCCACCTACTTTTAGCTTATTGATGCACTTATAATTGTTACAAAAATATATAAAAAAATATTTTAACGGATAAGAAACTCGTTCGCGTTTGTATGAAGGATAAATGCGCATGGAATGCGGGTCGCGAAGTTTAAAGATGCCATTTGCCGTACGGAAATATATTTATGTCAGGTATCTCAGAGATAGGGAGACATAAAACGCAATAAAGGGAAGAAGAAGAGAAAAGGCGCAAGAAAAGGCAGGATCAGAGCGCAAGAAAGGTAAAGAAGAGAAAGAAGAAGCTGGCTTGATGCAGCCAGCCGCGAAAAAGCGTTCGTCGTTCTCGGGAGCGAGATCCACTTTAAGGAAAAAGGAAAATAAAGCAAAGTCGCAGTGTGTACGAACGACCACTATTCTTCCAACCATTTTCCGACCCTACCTGCACCCGTTCTTCCGGTACTCGCAAGTGGCCAGCTGGCTGGCTGCGTTACTTCATTATCCAAGAGGAGAGAAAAGCAGAATAGCAGAACGCTAATTAAATTTTTCTTATTTGTGCTCATAGTCGTTCTTCGGATCTAGTACGCACTCAAACAATCGCCTGAAGAAAAGCTCTTCATTTACTTAATTCTTTTGGCTGGTAATATCTTTTTCAGTGATATTGGAAGAAAATTTTCTTTAATACATTTTATATTTTTCTAATTTCTTCTCCAAAAGATATTGTCAAGCTCTATGCATTATTATAATTTATCTTAAGCAAACAAAATTAAACGATCTCAAAAATATATCATTTAAAAGTTACAAGAAAAAATTAACGTAATAAATAAAACGAAAGGGAAAGTAAAAGTATGTTCAATTGGATCTCGAACTACTAACCACGGCATTAAGAGAAAAACGACTACATGAGAGTAGTTGAAAGAAAATAGACGATCAAGATTTATCGCGCTACAGCTTTTTTCCCCTTACTCAATCGGGTAAATCGATCGGCAACGCCCGTCCGCTATTGGGGAGTATAATGCGATTTTACAACAGCGGGAATAAAAGGCCTTGAAAACGTCGTAAGGCAAGATCGATCCAGAGATATTTTTTGTCATGACGCTCGTCGTTACGAAATTTCTCACACAATCTCTGGATCAGTTGGAAAGATAATTTCGTAAGATCGGTATGCATCAATATGGTATAAAAATCGAAAAAGATGTAATATTGAAAAGAATTTTAAATTTGTGACCTAATTTCGATTATTTTCCATAAAATATGTTTCGAAACTCTTTGCATCAGGTTGCATCATTTGTTCATTGACGCAAATTTAAAATTTTCCATGGATTCTTGGTGTATTCGTGCGTAACACAATAATCGTTAAATAGTATCTCGTTCGGAGAACCAAGAAGAAAGAAATGGAAGATAATCGAAGAAACAGAGAGGCTACGAAGCCAGCATCTTACAACTTGGGTTTATTTCTGGATATCCCGAGAACGACGTCACGAGCTGACCAGAATAGCGTGCATCTACGTCATGCCTGGGTAACCCCCGTGGCAAATTTCGGAGACAGACGGCAAGGTAGGCGACGCGACGCGACGAGACGAGACAGGCTGCGCGAAGGCGTCAGCTGTTCGATCTGTCTCTCGTAGACTTGTGATGAGCACGTGAACTCCGAGTATCATCTGACCCGGCACATATCAAATTGCTCGCAAAATCCTATCTGGAATCGCATAATTATCGCTCTTTGTTTATTCTCAATGAACAATGTTGCGCAAAAATAAACAACTCGTCAAGTATTATAATTTTCAACAGCTTGAGTCTAAATGCAGAGAATTATGTAGCCGAAAATTATATCACTTAGTTGTGTGTATAATTGTGTCTTTTTAACTTCTATATTAAATAATTTTTGCATAACATCGCTCAATTATGGAAATTCAACAACATCAAAATAATAAATAGGATGTATACTTCGTTGCTTTTAATTAACATTCTGCCATACTTCGGCAAGCCATATTCAACCGCAAATCGACTTAACACCGTATGAAAATTATTTCTCGACGAGCAAGAGCACATTCGTATTCCGTTAAGCAGACGTACCGACAATTCGTCGTCTCGTTACGTTACGAAGACGAGAGAAACGGAAGAGAAGAAATCCAAGATGAGAACAAGAAACGGGAAGGTAATGAAGATGAGCAAGGAAACAGAGGAGAAAGAGAGAGAGAGAGAGTAACACGTCTAAGGTACTTTTCTAGGTATGCGGGAGCACAGCGTTATTCAATTAACGAAGGTTACGTCGCTCGTCGCTTCCACCTTCATTATCTAAACTTCGTCTACTCTTGGTTTTCCTGATTTCCATTTCGGAATTAATAAGTCTTTTGAAATATTCGCAAGAGGCTGATGTAAAATTAAAGGGATTACGATAAATCAAACTTCAAGGAAAAAAGGACATGAAGGTCTTAACATTAAATAACAAATTAATTAATTAAAAAATTTATAACATGATATAATCATTTCGTGATTTTTCATATAAAAAAAAATATCTGTGAATTGCCGAATTTATTCAGTAAATTTTTATTTACAAAATTTCTCCTATAAAAACTTGAACAAGAGAGACTGTTTTGAAAATCCGACAAACTCAATAATATAAATCTACAAAATTCCACTTAATTCTAAAATTGTTGAATCTATTGTACGAAATTTTCTTCACCTTCGACGAAAATGTATATTAAACTGACCAATCTGAAACATTGCCAAATGTTATTT
This sequence comes from Cataglyphis hispanica, assembly GCF_021464435.1. NCBI lineage: Eukaryota > Metazoa > Arthropoda > Insecta > Hymenoptera > Formicidae > Cataglyphis > Cataglyphis hispanica. The sequence goes on along the minus strand of NC_065955.1, from coordinate 3,116,594 downwards.
TACGTAACATTGACTTAGATTCATTCGAGATGCGTGTAAAATAATATAAAATGACACTTCTCTCTGTCTCTTTCTCTCTCTTTTTCTCTTCTCTCTCGAATGTGGCATTGATAAAGTAGTAACAGCAGATTTCAGACGATACACGAAGTAAACATATGATTTTTTTGCCAGTAAAATCTCATTTCCCTTAATATACGTTAATGAAAGATATTAAACGAGATAAATTTTCGATGTATGTATCGTATCGAAGGCGAGAAACAATTAACGCGCATTCCCGCGTACATCCAGCTTTCAATTAATCCGCTAATACAACATTCAAAATTGCATATCGAATTCCAGGAAGCTTAACGTGACCTTGCATCTAAATCATGCAAATTACATGCAAGCATAGATATTGAGACAGAAGTTGCATAACGACCTCCGCCGCATGCTCGTACTGCAGCCGAATTCTGCATATTGTATGATAGGACTGCTCGTAAATCTCTGTTGCGAAACGGTCAACGAGTTCCACACGTGGCATACGACTATTTCATTATCATCGCAGAAGAGGCGTTTCACGTTCGCCGTACCAAGCACGCACGCATTCATTTAGCTGCTCGTAATCAATTATCAGTGTGATAATTTGGCGGTTAGATTGAATAGCACTGCATAAAAATAAATTAATCCAAAGTAGAAATTTTTAATAAATTAAGTTTATTTAAAATTTCTAATCGGCGCAATTATGTACTTCTTTTATTTTATAATTTTATTTATTTCTTGCACAATCGTCTATTAAGTGCAATTAATTAAATTTTTCTTATATTTATATTAGAATTATAGCGGGAGAAAAAGAAAGAGCAAATAAAGACTTGACTTTGGAGTAGGATTCACACAATAAAACATAGAATATAATCTAAAATAATTTACCCAAGTTCCTCGATGTCTCCGGATTACCCATTATTTTCCGTTGCATTATATACATAACGACCCATATGACAGATATCATCGGCGCCCACATGTCGCAAATATCGTACTCTATGTGAATTAAATACGTGCTTTTTTGGAATTAAAAGATTAATTCATCATTTATCGTCGAAAATTTTTACGTTGTACAATACACGAGATTAAATATAAAGCGCTCTTTAAACTAAACCAAGCGCGACCAAACAATTCATCGCTCAATAGAGAAATAATTTTAAAAAATGTTCACAATTGTATGTGAGAAATTATGAGAAACTCGAGCCAGATCGAAAAATCGTCGAGATCATCGACCGTAACAGATAGTAGCAAATTTGACAAATTACTCTGTGAAGAATGTCCATACATATAGGATGTAATATTTTAAATTCGGAAAGCTATATTCACACGCATATACAAATGCTAAAAGAGAGCCACTAAAAAATTAAATATATCTACATGTATTTTCCCGAAATATATAATAGCGATAACAATAGTGCATCTCGGCAATCCGCCAAGCCGGTTCGTATTTATTTATCTTGCTTATAACACGTGATGTTCGATGACACATTACACTTGAAGATTATACGAACGCGGATCTCACTAATTTTCAAGTCGCGACCGTTGGCGAAAATGAGTCGCTGTCTTTTCATACTCGCCGAGGTGAATCTTCATAGACAGATCAAAGAATTTTCGCGGTTAATGACAAGGGATATGCGCAAATAACAAAAAATCGCACCGATAATCGTCGCGCTAACGACAAGCGTGAGCACGCTTCGAGATTCGACTGCTGCATCTTATCCTAAATTTAGTTTTGTCGGTTGTGCCCTACATTAGAAGAATCCATATATATATGTGTGTGCGTAAGCGTACGTATTTACGTATATGTAACTTAATGACGCGCGTTTGCCAATGTGTGTGATGTATAACGGAAATTCGATGTCTGCGTAAAAATTATTTAAAAATATTAATACACGCGTATGTACACAAATATATAAACATTACCATGCTCTCATCATTATTATGATAACATTGATAATATTGTTTTAATTATTTTAACATGTGTACAAATACGGATTTCGTTACAAAAATTTATATATATATATATATATATATATATATATATATATTCCTTTATCAATAAAAATATTTTTAAATATTATTTACAATATTTATTTTGTTGAACATGTTATTTGAATACCTCACTAATCCGATCATTTGTTAAAACATCACTTTATTTAATGATACTGTAATTATAGGAAGCGTGGTTATTAAAAAAAAAGTATCTCATAAAAATAAAATCAAGATAATATATCTATATATCAATAGCATTAGAAGATGAAAATGTTTCCTTTTGTCTTCTTATTATATCTTTCTAACGATAAATATTCTACAAAGTAAAATAAATGACAATCTTACTTAAGATTTAGCATAGCAATATCATAGATACATGAAAATAGTTAGTGAGTGCAAAAAATGAGTGACGCGGATCGTATGGACGTGCATATACCACGTGGCAGCAACGCGTTCAATGGACCGCGATCTCGAGTCGCAAACTATCGATACTAATTGGCAGCCACGACTAACATTCGATGCTAAATATATCGAAACCAGTATAACCCGGTAGCGATATCGGCTAATAATAATTGGAGCGACTAACCGAACCAACATCGCGATGAAAAGGTATCTGTTATGTAACGAGCATAATAGGATCTACTGTAAACAATGTTTTATTTAAATCAATTATAATGATGCATACAATGTGTCACATGACTAATAATAATTTATGAATTCAAACAAAAGATATATATAATTTCCAGTATATTCAGAATGTCATACGTTTTGATTTCGAGCACGTATGCATAATATAGACAAATAATGGGGGGTTATCAATATCAAAGCACAATCGAAAATTATCCTTCCGTTGCGCACAATATATGTTAATCGCTCGCCATCCAATGCGAATCAGGATAAATTCGTGCGCACGTGTACCGGCGTACATTATTCCTCCGTGCACAATTAAGTTCACCATCGAAGCACGTCACAAGTAATGCACGCGACGCGAATAATTCTATTGATTTCGCTACGCTTCATCTTGATATTAATCGATACGAATCCCTTTCGCAAATGCACCATCCATTAGCGATCGAATTCTCGCACATCGCTTCGCACATTCACCGTTCAGTTCCCTAAAGGAAACGATCAAATTGATCTTGATATGCCTTGAGCACGTTACAGAGCAGCTCGAAAGAAGAGGCAAATATTCCTCGCATGACATTTGTGACAATAAAATTACTATTACCTTCCACGTTTTCTTTACATATACATATATTAAAAGAAAGAAAATAAATAAAAATCAATATAAAATATATATATATATATATATATATATATATATATATTAAAAAATCGTAACTATAAACGAGAAAATTACAAATTTGTATCTTAAACAATTGTTCACATTTTGTTGTTGTTAATCTGCTCTGAAACACACATCAGAATATACAAAAGCGTCGATTTTCTCATTCTCAAAGCCGAAAGAAAGTCTGCATTTTCGATCAACGACTTTTTTCTTTAGTCATTTTGCGGTTTGATCAAAGAAAGTCTTGCCAAGAGCACTATACGCTAATGCCGAAACATGAAAAAGTTTTTCGGCCAACATTCCAGCAATGCCTTTCAGCTTCGTATTCAGTTTGTCGATCTTTTCACATACGTCGACTTTGGGAGCACTTTTCTTTCGACGCGACCCCTTATTTTTTTCCAAATTTTACATAATAATACAATTTGTCATCATGATATATAAATTGCATAGATATATATAAGTTATTACTATCCATCTTTCCTCAACATAAAATGCCGATCCATAAATCAAAACTAATACTCACTAAATATTTCCTTTTAAAGTACACAATGTGATTAATAATCAAATATAGATAATAAATCATGGAGCACTATTATACATATATGAGAGTATTAAATTTCGCATCATGATTTTGTTTTTCGTAAGAGACGTCATATATTATTCTGTATTATCGGACTAATTGTTATCTAATTTGCATACAAATCGAAGGTTGGAATTAAATCAGCCACGTCTAATCGCGCTAAATCCAGTAGAGATTAATATCGCCAGTAAGCAAACGTGCGCAGAAAACAAAGTGGAAAGGGACAGGAAGTTATGAAAAGTGGAACAACGCGCATACTTGCTAGCTTAAACGAACATTAACGAGGTCGGTTAACCCCGATGCACGATAGCCTGACGGTAGAAACCAATGCGATGAAATATTTGCAAACTTCGCACGCAGCGCAGCCGGAAGCTGCGGCGAATTGTTTTGGCGAAACTTGCACGGCCGTACAGGTGCATTTGCGAATAGGTGTATTGCTAAAGCTGCCAGAAAGGTAGGAGAGATTCAATTTAACGCGCCTTACCCTTTCTTCCTCGAGACATCGACTTCGCATTTATTTTAATCCCTCAGATTATTATGAGAAGTCGATGCATTACAAGCAGATAGTTTCAAAAACTTCTTAATTAGATTTCAATTGAGAATGATTAAAATTTATTTAAACACCAAACCGCGCGCGCGATAATTATAGCCTTAAATAAAATTATATTATTTATAACATTATGATCAAAACCATCGATCATCAACCAGAGTTTATCATAAAGTATTTTAACTTTTCGAGTGCACACACCTTTCTCTAAAGTTTCTTCTCTCGTTTTTTGCACACGGGATCAAAGTGAGCCTAATCAATTTTTAAATATATAAATATAATTATATATATATTTATATAAAAATATATTTAAATATATAACAGCAAGATTATTTTTTCATTAAATAATACACAATCTTGAAGAAAAAAATTCAAATTTTGTAACACTAAATACTTGGTGTAAAAAAAAATTAAAAAGTATATTTAAATAAATTTGTTAAGTTAAAGCATGTAAAAAAAAGTGCGTTATTTTGTAAATAAATTCAAAAAATTTTTTTCGATATTAAGCCCTAACATTTGGTTTTTGTAGTTAATGGCGTATAATTTATATATGCAGAATTTCATGCCATCTCTATTTTTCTATGACCGAAGTTTACATCTCGAAAATGAATGAGGCAGATACTAAGAAGGCTATAACAAGACACGTGTTTAATTTATCGCTTACTAGGAATCTCGCTGAAATGTCTATTTTCTTCGATGGGTTAAGAATAAAACTACTCTCGAACGACAATCGCCGGAAACAATGGTGACGGGTGTTGTCGCGCTGAATATAATGTGAGTGCCAGCCTATAGATGGTATAGGAGCTGTTGTTTGCGACAACAGAACTTTGCAATAATGTTTTATGATAAAGCTTGCCGAATTATACTACCATCGTACGATAAAAATAGAAAGAATTTGAAGCATTGAAAGTTTTACAGGGAGACATAAGGTATATTAATAATTCATATTTAATTTGAAAAATTTTCCAATGATCGGCCGTATTTTATTATTCGATAGTGTGGAGAATAAATTTCAAAATAAATTTTATTTTATCTCGACAATATATCTTGATAATATTTTCTGCTGATACCTTTTTTTCCTGAAGTAATGTTTCTAAAATATTATTTTCTCGGATTATTAATTTTTGTTACCATATACGCGTAACTTTCTCCAAAAATATCTCAAAATATAAAATGTTGAGGAAAAAATTCAATTAATAAAAAAAAAAAATAATAATAATCACGAAAGTAAAGTGTAAACAATGTCTATTAAATATAAATAAAATATTCTCTCCAAAAATTTGAGGATGTTATGAATTATGGTAAAAACATGAATATTTATTTAATATATATATATAATTATTTTGAATAAATAATATGTATATTTTTTTCTATCATACAACTATATCTATTACATTTCGCGTAATGTTATCGTAGCAAACGACAACTATAACGAAAGCATTCGATTGCACAGTTTGAAGACTTTGCGCAGAAATATTCAAACCGAAAGTAAGAAACTTTTTCCCAGAGGCCGCTATAAAATACGACGGCCAATAGCTAGAGACAAACCAGACTGTCGATGTACCCACATCATCTACTTGCATGTAATGTACATAAGTAAATATCGAAGCTTCTGTGTGAAACGCAGGCGCGCAGCAAACACACATCTCTGCTCTGGGAAGAGCATATAAGCTCTTGCCCCACTTCCCATTCATTGCTCTCATTATCAGGCATGTCATCTCCTCTTTCGTCCTTCATTGCCGCGTCTTCTATCATACTCGAGCGTGTATTTGCTATGCATGTACAAGGTAAAGTATTATATTGTGTGAGAACAAAGAGCTTGTACATAAAACGTCCACGGGTCTCTGCTTACGAGAACTGATGAGAGATATTTCAGACATCGATCGAATTCGAATTTCATTCGCTCGAAATCATTTTATGAGTTTCCGCAAGAGTTTATTGAAAGCGTATATTTATATTTTCAAGAAAGAATATATATTTTTATAATAGCATATCTTTTACTCACAATAATTAGATTTAAAAAATTCTATGCAGGCAATATATATCCAGCTTTTAATTTCAAATATATATATATATAATACGTGAATATGTAATATTTAAATTTTTATCGAACTAATTTTGAATCTACTAATTCTATCATAAAATGAATGATAATGATATGACGTAATTTTAATACGATTAATTAAATATATAACTGTTATCATGATAAGACAAATCAAGTTTTACAATTTAATACCTTTGTAAAGATTTTCAACATATATTTCTGTGATAAAGTATGAAACAAAATACGATATCCAATTAAGATAAAGGGGTGAGAAAGATCACGTGCAATAGTATACTGTACGTGAATATTTGCGCTGTACACATATGTGTGAGCGAACATATAAGACCGTAGGTTGTCAAGCTAAGCGAACTACCGCGCCATAAACCATCCACGACTCCCTGTATTTCTATCTCTCCATGTCTTCGTGAGTTCGTCTACAAAAGTGTATACGCTGCAGAAATTTAAAACTATCGTTGCTACGACCTTGCTGCATGTTTCGTCTTACAAATTAGAAGCGCACCGTGACATTTAACCAAGTAAGTCGAAGATACAAAACAGTAAATTTTTACAAAATAGTCCATGATTATAACTAGCAAAAACATAAGAACAATATAAAATTTTAGATAGAAGAGAAGATATGCGTACAAATATGACGTATATTTTCAAATAACATATAATTGTAAACGTAAAATATTTTTACATTTTAAACGTTTTGTTAATTTTTTCCACGTTAATAATTGGAATCTTTTATAGAAAAAAAAAAATATCTCCGACTTGTCTTATATGATCGTTTTAGAAATGAATGTATCTATTTTAGCGTTAACGCTATTTACGCCCGAATGCCCTTCTGGATACATCCACCGTGGCCTACATACGCAGAAGTTCATAGCTGAAAAGAATCAATACGTTACCTTTACCTCTACCTCGTTTCCGCGCCGCACGTGCATGCAATCGTTATTCTCTACCCAACGTATTTTCTAATGTGCTAATCGCTACAGAAATGCTTTTTCATAGGAATTTTTAAACTTCAATGATATAATTTACACGTTTGTAAAAGACGCTGCAAAGTAGGAGCTGAAAATTTCAACCCCGAGATATCGATTTTTCGCACGAGACTATTTGACGCGCTGCTGCACCACGCTCACAAACACGTGGCATTTTAGTATTACATATGATCTCACATCCACACAATTCCACATAACATCATAAACTATATACTATCCATGATATCCCAAAATTTCGATTATTTATGCTATTCTTATATTTTGGCAATGACAATGATTATTAATTTAACAAACATATTAAAATATCATTAAAAGTATAAACTTTATTTTCTAATTTTAAAATATTAAAATATTAAAAAAGTAATTTTTCATTTTTAGTACAATCGTCTTCGAGAGAATTCTAAAGTTTCACTTCCGATTTCTCGAGAAATCTACTTAAAGAAACCCATTCCCATTGTAGTACGATCGATTCGTCGACGATAGCGTAATTAAAGATTGATTCAATGTTAAATATATTCGGGCAACTTTCGAGATTTCGCGATCGTCTGTTCTCGCAATTTAAGGGAGAAGTTAAATTTGAACCAAACGACAAGTTTAAATTACACTTAAACTTTATGCGCCGTCACGCGGCGCAACGCGATTTTAAACAAACACCCATACATATTATTACTACAAAATTCTAATTAAACGGTTAAAGTGAATTATGTTTGGAGAAATTAAATATGAAATACTATAAAAATAAAATAATCTGTTTTTAATATTGAAAATTATTAAAATTCGATAATAAAAATTTTAAAAAATCTAAAAGATATTTTTGCCATGTTTTTTAGTCAACGAAAATTATTCAAACTTAATTTCAAAACAAAATAAACGAAAGAGAGAAATACATATATTTTAAATATATTTATCATTTGAATCAGCAAAATTTCTTAAAAATAAAAAAATTATTTACGCGCAAAAATATATAATCGTATAGTCAAATTTCATAATTGAAATCGCACATCTAGTGCAAGATTTATCATATGTATATAAAATGATGCAATGACTATTATCTTACATTGTGTATAATAAAGCAAATTCTAAATTCTAAATTTCAAGATGACGACGAAATTTGAAGTATCTTGCTATTATTATAGAGCAAGGTTAGCTTAAGAGAACGTTCACTTGAAATACGCCGTCACTTAAAAGCGAGACGACCAAGAGTGCGGTGCAGATTTCGAGAGCAAAATCGTCGGTACGCTAGTGGTGACCGAGCCCATGGCCGTGAGTTACTCGTCGCATAACCGTGGCAAAAGAGCCTTGCCTAGAGCCGAAATTATTGCGTTTTCTTGGCCCCTGTTCAAACACTGGCTTACGCCGCGACGGCGGCGCGATTATTGCAACACACCAGCAGACTGGCCTACATCGAAGAAAATTGCGTATGAGAAGATGAGTGCTCGCTTCCGATATCGTCTTCATGGTCCACGTGCGAGAATCGAACAGTGCGAGAGAGAACAATCTTAATCCTTCCCCGAAGCTTATGTAATTTCGAAGTAAGAGAAATGTCTAATATTATAATAAATCCTATTTAATTTAAAACGTTGTTGCATTACGACAGAGACTATTATTTTTTCACGATATTTTTAAATAAAAAAAAAAACAAATATCAAGTAACAAATTTATAATTTTTATGTAGATGTAATATTAATGTATAAAAGGAAAATAATTTATATTAAATCTATAATATTAAAGAAATATTGTGTGTTCGTATTGATACGGAAATATTACATGTAAATCATATGTAACTATATATTTAATGCGAGCAAAAGATACATTTTTAATAATAACATTTTCACAAAAGCAACGTTAAAACATTTAGATTACGTTCAATTTCATTTCAATTATGCATGACACACTAGTCGATTCCGGTTGCAACATGATACGTAGTTCAAGATTCGACGTCGCACAATTTCCGCATTCATGCGGACACGCAGTTTGGCCATAGTAATGCCTATCGAAGCGGCTAATATGCGACGCATAGTATATTCACCATAACATACTTTATTTTATGATATTTATATGTATGTGCGACTTCTGTATCGTTTGAATTTATCGTGTAGTCGTGTAAAAGATAACGAGAAAATTAAAAGACCGCGCGCAGAGCTATCCTCTTTAACCACTCGTTCTGCTCCGAAAAAGGGTCGCGAGTTCATTACACGTGGCCAATGCTCCGACGAGTTTTGTGCGATCATCAAGACATCGAGAAACTCGAATGTCACTTTCGAGCGTCCGAATTAGTATGGTACGCGAACTCAAGGTCGCGAGTAGCGCGCAGTTGCTAAAAAACGATCGGTAGACTTGAAACACCTGATCACTTATATTAACGCATACGCGACAATCGCTCGAGCAATCATTCCGAGTTCATAAATTCTCATGCGACGTGATTCGAAGCAAACTACATTCCGATTAAGGAAGAAGGATTAGGGAATATGCACGCGATCTGTCAGACCGAATGACAGTTGACCGAGTGACCCATACAAGCCACAGCCACCCCTCTCCGCACGACTCACATTCCCACGATCTTGCTCTCGAATGACAGACAGACGGATGATTCGTCTGTCAGCCCAGTTGACATTCGTAAGACATGTACGAGCTTACCACCTTGTTTACGCACTGGCATCCTTCTGATAGAGAGCTTCACACAGGGGGATGAACGACGAAAAAACGACACTTTCAGGTGCGGAGCTAGCGGTACTCTGGAACGGTCCAATACGGTGACTGAGGGTGAAAGAGAGAGAGAGAGAGAGAGAGGGAGAGAAAAAACAGTAACGAAAACAGCGGCACGAAAACGACGACGAAGCACGACTATCCGCTGCGATCTGTCACTCGGGCGCCTGAGCTACCGCGGAAGAATCGCACAACGATACGTCGCGCACACTGTTGTTGTCACGATAAACGACGACGCGTTTCACACACGGTGTCCGCGGACACGCGCACCGCTCAAAATGTCACTCGCGAGAATCCGACGCGGCGAGCCCGTGCGAAACGTGTGGAAAAACCGCGTCACGACGATATAAACACACACAGGCGGCCGCCGCCACCACTCGGCCACGGGCAATATGGCGTCCCGCTTGGTCTAGCAGCCGGAAAACCGGCTGGCTGGCAGGAGTGGAACGCACGAATCGGATTGGTCCGTCGGCCGCCACGTGACGTCACCGTTCGTAAGCTCGCGCGCCCGTCCGTCACGCGCTACTCTACCGCGCGAACAACCCCCTCGTGCACTGTCGATATTTGATTGTTCCCCGTCCCCAGCACTATCTGATCATCACACATCGACTTTTACCGTCTCGAGTCGCGGCGCTTTTGCGCACCCTGTTTGCGATTCGAACAAGCGTTGCGAAGCGACATTTTATTACATTTATATGCTCATGAAATTATTTGATTTCAGCGTTTGAATTTAATGCGCGTTAAATTTCATTAGATTTGTTAATTTGCAAGGCAACGAAAAATATAATTTAAAGTTGACAATTGATATAACGCGACAAACTATTAAAGGTGCTTGTAGAAATATAAAAACGAGCAATATATCTATACATAAGAGTTTTAATAAAATATAAAAATTTATATATGCATATTATTTTTTTTATACAGTCAATACAGCAAACTACGTTGTAAGTTACATAATATAAGAGCGAGGAGCAAGATCTATAAATGTCTGAATGTAGTAATTTTTGATATATATATACCCAACGCGCGAGAAATATAACGCAAGCGTATTATTAAAGTAACAAAATCGTTTTCAATATATAATGCTTGATATCGTTACGTAAGTCTTACCTTTTCTATGCGAAATATTCGAGTAACACGTAATGTGAATCTAAATAAATATAAATGTCGCTATGCAACGCTTGTTCGATATTAGATAGGTTCTTTCTTTCGCGGCCATGTACAATGTTACATTTTATACTTGATAATTAATTTCAAATGTTCACTAAGCGTGGCGCTACTAATCAAGTACCTAACTGCTGTCATCTTGTGACAAAATGTAATAATATGTTAAATTATTTATTTAATAATGTCTGTTATTATCATTTGATAAAAATAATCAAAAATTGATATGAATATATAATTACAATAAATTTATTTTATATATAAAATTCTCTAATATTATTAAACAAAATATTAAAACAGTATATTATAGAATAATAAAATAATTATTTAGTGAATAATAAAAATAATATATATATAATAGAGATTTGTTAAATTATTACAGAAAGTATAAATATTATTGATCATAATTAAAAAATAATGATATAATATATATGTATACATGTATATGATAATAAGATTGTTTATCGAGTACGTTTTTAATATAATATATATATTTCAGCGAGAAAATATTTAACTTTGTAAAATGTGCGAAGAGAGTTTCAATTGAAGTTTGTCCCCCCAGAGAATCAAAGTTAACAAAGTTTTTCTGTATACAATTTCTTTTCCGAGATTTTATCCAAGAAATAAAGAACTCTGAGAAATAAAAAAATTTTGAAAGAAACAAAAAGAATCTACCATCACATTGTTACGTTACTGGATTAGAAAATTAGATTTCTGTTTTTTAATCTTACTTTTTTTTTTGCACCTTCTATATTCAGAATAGAATATATAAACATACTTTGGAGCGGGAAAGAGGAAAGGAGCTAAGTATAAAAAATTCAATTGAAAGCGAATGAGTTTTGTCTTATTGCATAACTTTAAGCCGTGCGTCTCATTCTGTTGTATGCACATACCCACATACATATATAGTAATATATATGTTTATATCCACGCGGCTGCTGCCGCGCGAATATTAGTATTTTTCGTCGTGATCGTGATTTAAAAAATCGGAAAAAATGGAAGCGGCACAGCAACAACGCATCCGTCATGAAATACCGAAAGGTGCCGTAATATTGTCAAAATTCGAGGCTTTAGCCCATCAAGCAGAACTCATTAGAAACTGGGAACCGCAAAGCGATGTGTACATAACCTCTTACTATTATTTATCTTCTATTTCTAAGATTATCACAATTTTCGATAAAAAAAAAGTAAAAAAAATGGACCAAGCACTTGCCTTGGATAATTGTTTATTACATTCATATTGCGTCAGAAGTTATAAATTTCTCTCACGGTGTATACATAAAACGATACTTTATTTTAGATGGTCGTTAATATTCGGACGCCCTATTCTGTCTGGAGCAGCGGCACTTACCGGTGTTTACATTAATCAACGGTTTAGAAGGAAATTAAAGTTGCGAAATTATGGTTTGCTTCCAACAATAACTGGTCTTGTGGCAGGTCCAACTATTGCAACCTCACTTCTTTACTCGCAGGTACATTCTGCGAATAAAAGTTGAATAAGCACAAATATTCAGTAACTTCATGCGATAACAGAAAAATAATAATACAAAATATAATATGTTTTAGTTTGTCCTGAATAAACTGTTGTTATTAGAAGTTCCTTGCCCTCTATGTTTGGAATCTAGATCTATTTTGTTGCAAACTTGTACTGGTTTATTCTTTCCACTGATATTAGTACCATTCGCAAATTTTTCTGTAAGTATAAACTTTGCTTTATTGCTTTTATGGTGCTAATCTCTTCATATGAAATTTTTTTATTTTTATTTATTATTATGCTATTGTTATATATATTTGTTTTTCATAGATTGCTGCTAACAGTGGATTACATAACATACCACACATAACTGATTTGAAAGGAATGTTTAGAGTTATTTCATCAGCTTATCAACCAATGATACCCATACTTGCAACAATTTTTACTCTTCATGCACTTTTAGCTGGTTTTATAACACATTCACAAATTAAATCTTTTCTTTATGTACTGGATGTGCAAAATTTCATAGAAAAAGAAAGAGATTGGAAACATGCATCAAATGATTTGTGAATTTTCTGTATAATATTTTGTCGTAATTATAATAAAATATACATATATACATATAAAATTAAAGAATCATTCTCTCTTTTTGGTGATTATTGATTTTATTGCATTTTAAAAATAAGTCTCATTAACCATTATTATCCTTACTTTATTTAAATTAATTATTTTATTAGATTTATAGTTTAATGTTACTATGAGGACAAAAAGATCGTAATGATTTGTAGAATATAAAAATGTATTTTTATTTCATCACTGACATAATGTTATAAGATATCTATTTATAATTCACACCGATGTGTATGCTCTTGTTTTTATTACAAGAGTCTCCTATAGTTATACAATACTTTTTTTTTTAATTAATCCAGTATCTAGGCACCATATGATTTATTACATTAATAAACGCTTTTAAACTGTTTAAAATGTCGCTGTTTTAAATATTTATATACAATTTTTCTGATTTGAGACAAATATTTTCCAAATGTTGATTTTTTTATTTAATTGATATATAAGTTTACGACATTTTAAATCAAATGAATATATATATATATATATATATATATATATATATATATATATATATATCAACTCATATTATTAAATATAATACATCAATTTATTTATAAGCTCAAGATTGAAAATTCGATATTCTCATTTACTGATGTAGATTTTATCTTGGAAATCCTGAGACGTGTATTCCATAGATTTCTAAAATATATAATAGATGAAAATTCTGATTTAAATCTAATTACTTAATCTTCTATCATGTTAAACAAACTACTTGAATTTTGTTATTAAATTTGCAAACTTCTTGAATTCCTATTTCTCTCAGCTTGTATTCAAGAAAATAGCATAGTAGCACCTACATTTTATATATATTTTTATGTTTTCTAAACGTTTTAATCAGGAAACGATTTTTATGTGATTAGGTTTTTGAAGTCAATTTGGGTACAGATAAGAGCAATTTTGATTTTGCCAACTATTCTAGAATTAAGTATATTACTGGCAGTTTGTTGGACGTTACACAGGGCCCAAGTAGCAAGGAGATCCCAGGAACTATATGTGTATGCAATAAGAATATATATAAAAGATAACACACCAGATGCTAATGCATCAATTCAACCAAAGTACAACAACCTGATTTGTTTATTCTTTTGAGAATAGGATTTGTATAATATCTACAACAATGATTATGTTGGCAGTGAATGAAACCAGCTATCGCATAGCTGTGGAATCTACGAAGCATGATAGTTTAATATAAAATATTCCTGAACTCCTATTTATATGTGATAATGCTATTAAATGTACCATGCATTTATGGTACACAGATATATGAAATCCAGTACATCTTTTTCCATGCTATTTTTTCTTCAAATACACATTATCTATCTTTAAACCAATTATACATCTATAATTATATATAATTGTCTTTTGTTCGTTTTAGTATTATTTTATTATTTTGAAGCATTGGAAAAAGATTTTACCTGATGTTATCATAATGAACATGAATCGTCACCATGATTTATATAGCAATCAACATCACAAAGAGATCGTCATTTTCATTAATGTATGTCTTAAATCTATATTTTATATTTATATTTAATATTTTTTTGTTTATCAGTATAATGTAGGCCATTGTTTCTTCACATTAGAGGTTTGATGCTATAAATCATCAAATATATTCATTTAATGATACAGAAACAGTTATAAAACATAAACAGTATATAACTTTTTTTTCAAATTAAATTTCATTAAAAATATGTATTGAAATATTAAATCTAGTTAATTTATTATAGTTAAAAGTTGTTATTCATAATTTAATTAGCGTTATTAATATAAAAAAAACCTTTGCTGTAATGAAACTTTGGCCTACTCTAAACTAACATACTAATTTAAACGCCTTTAAACTTCATTGTAAGAATGGTATAAATATACAACATTAAAAGTTTATACAACATTTAATATCACTTTTATATTTCAAAAATAACACAAACTGATTATTAAATCAAAAAAAAAAAAAAAACAAAGTCCACACAAATATAGATAAAAATAAATTAGTATAAGACAACATATAATAATTCAATAAAAAATCTATTTATACCATTGATGCAAAGAAATTATGTATAGACGTTAAGTGTTATTGTATCAAATGTTATGTATAATTAACAATTACATCTTGAAGAAAGTAAATAATTTCTTTTAAATTTTAAATGACGTGATACATTTGTATTGTTTTACAGAAATTAGAGAACTTTTAAAGAAAGTCTGATGAAATTACTATATATATATATACACTTGGCAATTTTTAAGAAAATCGAAATATTGTATTGTTCGTAACTATCTAGTCTGACACTTTAAATCTGCTTTTAATGACACGAGCATTGTAAACAAGTGATCAAATGATGAATTTGTGCATGAATTTATCAATTGTGGATGTATTAATATAGTCAGTTTTAATTACATAAATAGTATTGTATATAGATTATGAAATTCTTTGTGTCACTTGTTTCTCATATATTAATGACTGTCAAATGTTCTAGCATGATGGCAAAGCTAATTACTATTTACATAGTATTATATTGATTAGTATTACAGTATCAAATGATAAGCATTGAACAGTAAACTGAACTTGCATTATTGTATATGCAAATAGATTATTTTTATTATTTCCAATTTAACAATCATAAAATTGTACAATACGAGAACAAGAATCTATCTTATATGAATACCTAGCCAATATTATTTATGCTTATAGAAAATATTATTTTGGAAGAACATTGCCACCATACTCAAAATTGTACATTTTTGTTACCTAAGGAATATTATCGTACAAGAAGGGCCAGAAAAATCGTGAAAGATAGAATAGAATTAATGCTATTGAACAATAAAAATAAAATAAGCACTAATTCAAGCAATAGAAAATTGTACATAATAGCCGCCTTCAGTGTTATTATTTTATGCATTTCATTTGATTTATTCTTTTTTTTTTTTTGCGTTACAAAAGTTTATGAAAGAATAACAATATAGTGCACTGAAGGATGCAATACACAATTCCATTAAAATGGTGGATAATTCTGCATAGGTACCACAACTGAAGGAATCGGTGGCATCGGAAGTGTGTGTATGAATGTGGGATGATTCGGCTGAACCATAACTAATGTATGTTGTTGATTGGTCATGAAGGAGTTGTATTGAGTAGTACTGTATTGTGGGTATGATGCATTAACTGTGTCAACAGTATTTTTGTAACAAAACGTGCCAGCAGTTTGGCAAGGTAGGGGCCCTTGAATAGGACCCCAAGCCATCTGCTAGCATCTTCGGTTATGCCAATGTGTCATGTAATCTTGATAGCTTACAGTAATCTTCTCACTCTGGTATCGAGTCAATTTCACACTGCGTCTAATATCTGGTGTAACTAAGCCTTTGTAACCACCTTTATGTAATAACGAATCTATTGTTTGAATCTGGTCCCAACCTACATAAAAAAAAAACATATATTAATCTAGTAGATTGTAAAAAGTATGATCAATAGATCAATTTAGTAACAATTCATAACATAATAGGTGCATATTTACCTTGTTCAGTTGCAACATCAGGTAAGTAAGTAGCAGTTCTCTTATTGCCCTTTTCATTATGGAACTCTATGCGAATCCCATGGACTCCTATCTCCCAATCTAAGTAATCTGCACCATCTTCAAAATGCCGCAGGATAGAAACGCTTACATGTAAGCGTGGAAGTTCCTCTCGAGTTATAGGATTAAATCGCGAATCTTTAAAAGCACTATAAAATATAATTAATTATTTAAAAATGCATTTCATAATTATAATCTAATCAAATTAAAACATAAAAAGATATATTACCTAGTAGTAGCATATTCTTTAAGTCCTGCATGTAAGTGCATGGCATTAAATGTACCAATACAGCCACGTAGTCGCATATCTTTGCCAATAGTCCATGTTACAAACAAAGGACTGAAAAGATATAGAAAAGAATGTATTATAATAGAATAATTACAGAGCACAAAATAGACATCGATGCATTTGTCTTATAAGAGCTGTATAAAATGCTAATAACTAGTTTTTTTAATCTACAATGCTTATTATTATTTTCACATGTAAATAATTATAATATAATACAAATGTGTATAATTATACATAAAATATATTATATTAATAATCAATAATTATATTTCTTAAATTCAAGAGCAAAATAAAATAAAAAAGAACAAAAAAGCACGATACGGGAATCGATTTTCTTATTTATTATAAATCGAAGAGAAAACTAGGATGTGTAACAACAAAGGCAGAAAGCTCCGTTTACATATAGATAAATGAAGCTAAACAATGCATTCTGTATAACCTCGGTACTAGGTTGATAGTTCAGAGCGGAAGATGTCGAAAACACAAGACGCGCATCTTATAAAAGACGAAGAAGAGCCTGCAAATGTACTCATAGCCTCCCTTCCTCTTCCTCTTCACCCAATGCAATGACAGCGGTTGAAAACATAAAAGCGAGAGCGATTTCAACAAAGAAGCGCGTTGGCGTGGGTGGCGGGAGAAAAAGAACAGCAACGAAAGAAAAAAGGCGCCTTGGCAGAGGAGAGAATGGAATGGTGGGACGGGAAAGACGCGCACGGGGAAGCCACGAACGCGAGAGAGAGATACAATTGGCGCAACGCACACACCACACATAGTCAGGACAGGGATAAAGAAAAACAGTACCCCTATTCGTAACTTAAACTTTTAACGACAAATCCTCTATCGTTATGCGCCGTTGCGCAGCTATTTTCCGATACATTTTAGCTATGTAATGATATGTAACGATAACATCATCATCGTTACGAAGTTAAAGACTAGCCTTACAGGGAGATGCTAGGTGAGACTAGCCCAACATGATTTTTTTCACTCACAATGCTTCGTTGCTGAAGTTGGGCGGTTTTGGTGGGTCAAGTTGGTGCAGTTGGCAGTAAAGGACATCGAAGCAGTAGAAGCCCATCTCGGGTTGTACGATCGGCGTATTACGTATACGCGTACCGTTCGACAGTACCGTTGTGCCATTGCACGGTGCACCCGCGGAGTTGTTGTTCAGCTTTTGCTTTTTCGTACCGCAACAGCCGGCAGCCATATTTCTCTCTTACAATTAGCCGTCGTTGTTGTCGATTACTACACGGACTCGAATTACGGACTCGAATTGCGGACGCGAACTGCGGACCCGAACGGTCTACGACCCGCGTACGCGTCTCACTCTCGTCTTGTCCTCGTCTCGTCTCGCCGCCCGTCGCGGCCACCGCCACCGCCGTCATCTAGCGTGCCATGCTGCGCGCGCGCCCCGCCAGATGACGCGACACGCGTCAAAACAGCTGTTTCATCGCCCGCCATTTCGTCTCGCCGTCCTTTCCTTTCCGTCCTTCTGTCAATACAAACGACGACATCAAAACAACGTCCATTCGCTTACGAATCGAGTCTTTACATGTATTTCTCAATATTTTTTATGATTTTTATGATTATGCGGCACATAGTATGCGACGCGTTTTGCGCGCTAAAAAAACGATATGGTATAACGAACTTTTATTAAGTATTTCAAAAAAAGATTTTGTTGATGATGTGTCGTTTTTTATGCAAAATGTATTCTGTATGCAAATTTCATTAGTCGTTCGTAATGTCACTTCATCAAGTTGGAGAAGTACAGATTAGAACTATCAATAAAGAATGTGTACGAATATCATGTATTAATTACATAATATGCGCGTAATGTAAAAGTACCACGCAAAAGTATGACATCGAGTGTATGTAAATTTCTCAATTTATCTGTTGATAAATATGACAGAGGCAATTATTGAAATTCTGAATAAATAATGCAATGCGCGTTGTTTCTTTTTGTTTTCTTTTAGGAAAATATGATTCAATGATTACTGAGTGTTATCTCTATTATCTCAAATCAAATTAATTTTAAAACAATGTCACTTGTCGTTACTTATAAATCAAATTGTTGCGTAAGTTTGATATTTTTTAAACGTTAAATAACAATTATTTGGCTAAATTAAAAAAAAAATGAAATTTTTAACTCTATATATTACATGATTCATATACTTTTTTTCTCTCTCTCCAAATTTATCATTCGTAAATTACAATATAGAGATCAAATTTTAAAGTTAGTTTGATGAAAGATGCATGAATTGATAGTATATTCATGGTCAAATCTAGCGAGTCTTTTATTACGAGTTTTTACGAGACGAAAATCAGCGTAGCGAGTGAAAGCAACGAATGTCAGTGAGCGCCCTTCTGTATGATTTTCCATTTCTCCACAATTTACTTACCGCGGCA
The DNA here is from genome assembly GCF_021464435.1 of Cataglyphis hispanica. Classification (NCBI taxonomy): domain Eukaryota; kingdom Metazoa; phylum Arthropoda; class Insecta; order Hymenoptera; family Formicidae; genus Cataglyphis; species Cataglyphis hispanica. The sequence goes on along the minus strand of NC_065955.1, from coordinate 3,096,892 downwards.
ACTATAAAAGATTGTGTCTTTCGACGAGCATTCGAATTCGTCACGCACCCTCGGCCGTTTTTACGAGGGTGCAAGAACGGCATCCAACTACGTCGTAGACGGCAACATAACGTAAGTCGGCGTAAACGAACAAAGATCGCATAAATATCGCATCGTTAACAACGAGCGACGAGACGTGCAATTTCTTTGGATTCACAACTTCTCGGGCAATGAGAAACGGATGCACGGACATGATGTGTGGCTCGAAAACTCGGCCGGAACACGGCAACATGTCGACGCCCGTACGGCAATCGGATGGCCGCTGGAGAAAGATCCCGTCAATCGTCCGCAATGGAAAACTATCACTGCCCGTATAATCTCGAGGATAACGCATACGCGCTCTTACGCTCGCGTACGAAACACGCGTGCGATGTAACACCGCGATTGCCACCGATATACACATCTACGAAGCGTCACGATCAGTCCGGCTGTGCGTCGCGACGCCGGTTTAGTTTTGCGTGTTGCATCCACTCGCGCGCGTGATACTGCGGCGCCATCTCGCAGCTGTTCTTTTGCATGATTAGGAAATACATATAGATAAATATATGTACATATATATATGTATGTATGCGTGATTTATATATATGATTTATGTATGCTGTATAGCTTTTTTTATACTTTTTCTGTATTTGAATGAAATAAAATAGCGTTTTCCATGCATAGCATAAAACAGGTACATATTTTGAAGCTTTTTTTTAAAAAACAGAAGAAACAATGCAGGAAAAATTAATTTTACAATAATTTTAATTTTTATAATATAAAATTTTATTTTATTCTTTTTATTACAGTAAAAGTTGTCTACAATATCTTAATATCAAATCTCACCGAATTTTATATATATTTGTGGCTTTTTAATTTAAGTTGCTAATATTCAACTTATAAATGAATAAAGAACGATCTATAATGGCTTTTTCGCCGCATTATTAATATGCAATCAGGCATATGTTCTCCTTATTTGATATTATATTAATATTATAATAATATCAGAGAAAGATGATATCAAATATAATAATAAATATTAATTTGCAAAAGTATAGGCTATGCTTCAAAAATTATTATTTTTCTTCGTGTAACTTTGCACTAAATTTTATTAATTTGATTATTGAGAAAAAGATTAAGATAAATTGTATACACATATGTGTGTTTATCCTATGCAATCGCAAAATATGTATGTGCATGTACTTATATAGATTTCTATGAGTTTTACAAAAAATACTTTATAAAATACAAAATAATTCATTCAATAAATTTATATATGACATAATAATGACAAAACTCAATTAATACTTAATGCGCTATTTAATTGTATCAACATTTAATTGTAATAACATCAGTAATTTGCTTTGTAAGTGCATTTTTATTGTATTTTACAGATCAAATTCTAGAAACATGAATATGATTTAACTAGTGTATATGATAACTAGTACATATCGCAAAATATAATTACAATATTAGTTGGAAAGTTTTTCGTTTTTAATTATAAAAGTGCATCATTCACATATGCATAAATCGTAACATCCATTACACATATAGAGTCCCATAGGCCTAATGAGCGCATACATGAGTGAAGTATGCATGGCAGTTAATTGGACGTTTATGCCGAGACTCAGAAGGCAAGATCTTTTTCAGAAACTCGCTAATTATTATCGATGCAAAGACTATATAATAAAAATAATAACGCGAATGGCGTGCACGTAATATAACAAAGCTACAATAATTTTCATTTATTTTTAACAAAGTTCATTATAGTATAAAAGATACAATAAAGCGCGAATAAAAATTGGCAGTGTTTAAAGCCCGCTATTGAAAATAACTGGCAGTTCAAGAGAAAAGTAAAATTTTCATGCCGAAAAATATATTACTAATTTATATAAACAAATATTTTGTTTATATCATATAATATTATAAGATGCGATTAATTTACGAAATATATATATATATATATATATATATATATATATATATATATATATTAATAGACGCACAGCGTAAGATATTGTAGTTAGTGTAATTGTTACGAAATTATTATTTATCAATCGAAGAAACATTTAATCTTAAACTCACAATGAGATCTTTATATTTTTACTTATATCTAACTTATATTTAATATTTTTAATATTTATTTATACATATTTTCTACTATATTATATATATTTGCTTCTTTTAAAATTTGACTAATTAAATCATCAATTACAGATGATTGATGTCGCTTTTTTTATCAAATTTATTGTTTTATGTAATTAAATATATAGTTGATATATTTATAATAAGGCGAAAATCTTTCTATCGCGCGCTGTAAAAAATTTCACGCTCTGTAATTCGAATAAAATATATATTTTAGCGAGAGATATATTAAAACAGAGAGAAACTACATTTCTATCAAAAACTTTAAATTTTTCTTCAATTTTCACTTGATATATGTCTAAGAATATTTTATGTTTTACATATTATACAAAAATGGAATAATTCCAATATCTCAATTTGTACATTAAATCTTGTGAAGCAGGCAGTGAATTTTAAGCATACTCACTGTCCTATACATAGTGCTCATTATCATTCTTATATTCGTAAAGTATTATATCGAAACAAATGCAAGTACAACAAGTACATACACAGATTCTTTATAATATGCTGATAGCGTGAATTGCTTTATAAAAAAAAATTGAAAAAAAATATATATATTTATGAAAAAATAAAATTAATCAATAGATATAAATAAGCATTTTTGTTGTTTACTTATCAATAAATTTCCAAAATCGACGAATTTTAAGAATGATTTTAATATAACATTTAAAAATATTTGAAACAATGTGTGTGTATATAAATTCAATTTTTAATCAAATTGTAAATATCAAACACTATATATATGTGTGTGATAAATATCGCGATTACTCATAATTCAAACATCAACACAACAATCAATAATTAGGCGGTGCCATCATATATGAAGTTATTATCCTCATGACGGAGCATGCGGTATCATAAACGGGAGGCTGTGTATACTGAGACACAAAAATACGCACCACTTTAAACAGTGGAAAATTGCGAGGAACAACCGCTTCCAGTGTCATTTTCGTTTACGTACCCCACGTTCCGTGTTTTCCTGCGTCGAAAAACGATATGGTGGTCGAGGATAAAGTGGCGCAGGCGGATAGGACGGACCTGCGTTATCCCACCAGAAGGGTGGATTATTGCGTATCGGTACTATAACTGGGGAAATTGGGGGCAGGGGTAACGGATGTATAAACGTCGAACGATTAGGCTGTGTCACGATCTGCGACTGCTGCCGACCGGATGCGAAGGAATTATATCGAATGTTATCATTTTGCGAATGTGACGAATTGACTGTATGGGCGTTGTTATAGCGAGCTTCAGTGTATCGTTGAAGCGGGGGCCCTTGGCTAGGACCCCAGGCGATCTGCTAGCATCTTCGATTGTGACAATGTGTCATGTAATCTTGATAGCTTACGGTGACTTCTTCACTCTGATAACGAGTCAATTTCAGGCTACGACGGATATCAGGTGTGACTAGACCTTTGAAGCCACCCTTGTGTAGCAAAGAATCTATTGTTTGTATCTGGTCCCATCCTGAATATCGGATTGAACGTAATTTTTTTAAAGATAAAATCTTGGAAATTTCAAAAACTTGTTCTTTTCTACATTATCGGATCGGATACGCACCTTGCTCCATAGCTACATTAGGCAAATAAGTAGCCGTTCGCTTATTACCCTTCTCATTGTGAAACTCTATGCGAATTCCATGCACGCCCACTTGCCAATCTAAATAATCAATTCCGTCCTCAAAGTGCCGCAAAATCGACACGCTTACGTGCAAACGTGGCAGCTCGTCTTGAGATATGGGATTAAATCGAGAGTCTTTGAATGCGCTTTAAAACAAAGATAAAACATATATAAAGATAAAAAGCGTGGTCATTATCTTACTATGTTAAATATTACAGTTATCTGCATAAAAAATATGCTAAATTCTGATATATACTCTACGTCTTTTGTATATATTTCGAGATATCTTATATTATACATCTCTCTCGTATATATTTTTACTAATTATGTTATATATATTAATGTGAGAAGCATTGTCTCACCTAGTTGCAGCATATTCGCGTAGACCAGCGTGTAAATGCATCGCATTAAAAGTACCGATACAACCCCGTAATCTCATATCTTTTCCTATTGTCCATGTCACAAACAATGGGCTGAAAAGACGTACCCATATTAAAAATTTTATGTTTTTAAACACTATTTCTTATCAAACAACAAACATTGGATGAAAAGGACGAAGTAAAATACAGTTAGATTATATCGGTTCCACTGTATTTCATAAAAATTCAGATTTTATCATATGATTAATGTACAAGAAAAACATTTTTTTTGTGTTTGATAAAATATATAAATATTGTAAAAATAAATATAACAAGAACAATAGCAGTTTTCGAATTCATTTTCCGCCGTAAATTTTTTTTAGTGAAATTAATAGAGAAATGTGTATAATAAAGCAATTCTTATTAATGCTTCTGTGGACATAGTAACAACAATGCACCCTCGTTGGCCTACATAGCATACTTGGCATAATGCTATAGAAGAATACGAGAAATCGAAACGCGCCGAGATAATATCGTGCCCCGAGATAATCTACATGCGAGAATCAAATTAAAGCGACTTGACGAGTAATTTTTCGATAGATATTAAATATCAAAAATAAAAAACTGACGAGTTCGAAATACAACACATATATAAAAAATGCATACAAAAATCTGATTATTATATATAATTGATGTAAAGAGATTATGCCCTTTCTTTCTGTAACTGTAAGCATCGAAATTTAATCTTAAAAATCGCAAAAATCTTCGTAATGCGAATAAAACGCGACACGATGTGCAGCGCGTCATCGAGGATAAACAGAGACAACAGCTGATGCGATCCGTGAGATAAGATGGATAGAGAGGGAGACAGAGAGATAGAGAATAGAGAGATGCATCGCGAAAGCTACTCACAAGGCCTCGTTGCTGAAGTTGGGCGCCTTCGGCGGATCCAATTGATGCAATTGGCAATAGAGTACGTCGAAGCAGAAGAAGCCCATTTCCGGTTGGGCGATCGTCGTCGGCTTCCTCGGATGAGGCGCGCCGTGCCGTATGACAGTGCCGTCGCACGATGACAGGCTCGGCGCTACGCCGCTGCCGCCCAGCCTCTGCTTCTTCGCGCCACAGCAGCCGGCGGCCATGTTCCTCCTGGACGATTCACCAGCGAGCACTACCGTCTCGATTCTCCTTCTTATTCCTCGTCTACGCGTCTCCTCGCCACGATGTACTCTACGTCGACATCGTCGCCGTCGCGTGCCCGATCGCGCCCGCGGTCCGCTAGATGTCGAGCCAGCGGTGACATAAACAGCTGTTTCTTTGCCCGCCATTTATAGTACGGCGTCGCGTCATCACGCCATTGATAATTAGCGGTGATCAGACGCCACTCACTGACGTGCCGCCGCCGCTGCTGTCGCACGAAGTTGGCTGTGGTCATGCGCGAGCGAAAGTGCATGCGGACAGTGGCGCACTCTTTACGTTCTTTCAAATTTTCTATCGAATATGTTAATCTTTATAATGTTCAGTTTAATGGAAATAGCATATTGTACTGTGGTGTTGCGTTTCATTCTATTATATTGTTATACATCTATGGCATCGATGCGCGAGGAACGACGCCGGAATCCGCACTGACGAATATCAAAATTCCAAGACAATAAAAAGGTAAAATAATTCAAGGTATGAATGTAAACATTGTAAACAGTATTTGCCTAAAAGAAAATGCAAGAAATGTTTTAATCAATACTCGACGATAAACGAAAGATTGTACTATATTGTAATGCTTAAAGTTTATTCGAATATGTTTTCAATTTCTTTGTGAAATATTTTACATAAAATATTTTGGATAAAAGATCTTATCGTTACAGAACATGCATACATAGAGAATAATATTATACAATAAATTTGTGCTTGAAACTTGCTTAAAGCACAAATTTCTTATTTAAACATGAAATGTATCCTAATTGCAATGGAGTTCGGTTCAACACAATTCAAATTTCTTTTATATTTCTCTATTTTTTTATTATAATGTTTATTGTTCGAACTCTGTCGAGTCTAGTTCTATCTTCGATATTATAAGATTTAACTGTTTTTTTCTCTTTTTTTCTAGGTACACGCAATTAAATTTCCAGCCCGTTCTTTACTTGACATCCTATAGAGTGGCGCGCGCTTGCGCACATCTCTGAAGCGCGCCGCGCAAATTGCGAAAGTGAGTCGCGGCCGCGTAATGACGTTGCCGGCAGCAAGGGCACCTGGATTCCTAGTTCCTTACCTGGCACCTGCCTACGATGTTGCACCGCCGTGAAGGCCCGAGGCGTGACAGCGAACTCAACCTGGCAACATGCGTCACTCGCTATCTGTCATACAATCCGCCAAGTGCATTTTGCGACACTTTATCATCTTTGCGAGTGCGAGCACGCCGCCGAGCGAGCGGAACGAAGTTCGCGCTTTAAATTCGCAAGTGCATTAGTGGTGAAAACGATTTACACCGATACGTGTGCAACAAATCCAAATGCGTGCCGATGCAGCGGCTTGAGTATTACCAGCATAGGATTGGATTTTCAAAGTGCAATGCACCCCAAGGATAACTTCGAATCGCAACCGATGCACGCAACTTCGCGCACAACATCAACCTTTGGACTCGTCGCCGGTAAGTCCTTGCTTTTTTATTAAATCATCTATGCCGCACCGACCAAGAATGCTCGCATTATTGCAATCTTTTCTGATGTTTATTTATAACGTCTTCGAAGTTGACGCGTCCATGTGCATCTCGGCGCGCGTTATATAAAACGACAGGCGCGTACGATTAAATGCGAGTCACGTTTGCGCAACCTGACGCACGTCGCCGGCGTAAAGTCACGTCTCTCGCGATTTTCCAATTTGATTGAAACTTTGACGAATGGACGCCAGCCATTTAGTAAACAGCATGCATATGTCATAATTTTTAACATCGAACAATATGAGGAAATCAAATCATTTTTTTCTTTTCTTTTTCTTTTTTAAAAAATATAATTATTACCAGAAGAAATAATAATATAAGTAATTCATTAATATTGTATTTTTTATAATTAGAATTGTAAGAAGGTAACTTATATTTGTATATTTATATGTTCACGGTATTATAAGCTCTTTCTCTTAACGATAATCAGTGATTAACAAGTTGCGCGCACAGTGTACATGGATGAATACTCGTGTTATCATTCGTCTATCATTCGAGCTCATCTTAGGTAAGAGTAATTAGTCTCGTAACTCCGAAAACTATTCGATAGCCGCTACGCGGTTCCCATCAGCACTCTCGGAAATTGATTACATTACGTCAGGTATTTATCTCGATAATGAGCATCACTGACTATGTCGTCACACGTTCCATTTCACGTGCAATTATCGCTAGTATTACATCGTATAATTTATGAGATATAATCAAACGCTTTACAAAAGTTATAAAATGCTTGATAATGATAATAATTTGCATATATGCATATTGTATAAAAACAAATTTATAGTACTGTTATTATTTAAAAATTACTTTCGTCATACAATGTATATTATTTTTATTTATTACGCATTATGACTTCACTTAAAGTTTCTATAGCTTGTACTATATAAGATTATGATTTTATCAAAACGTTGTTGATTAAAAGATTTTGTCTTCCTCTCTTTTTCCCTCAATTTGTAAAGGCTTTCCAATATTTTTCGGAATTTATCGCGGAGAATATCACTGCGATTCGATGACACGACATAGGATACAATCATGCCGAAACATACAAAACGCATTTGCCGGTTTAACGCAGTCGCTGTTGATAATGCACTTGCTCACATACCGCAGACTCGATTCCGCCATTAGTTATTTTGCGAGATAAAAGACATTTCGTCGGAATTTCGATATATTATTGCATGAGATAATATGCACAGAATAGAAAAATGATTAATTAAAAGAAATTTCAGAATGTAAAATAAAAATTCGACTAAAATGATAGTCCCTGTCAATAATTCTCTGTCAAATAATTCAATCTTGCTTACTCGTTTAAAGAATATTTTATTGCTCGGTAAAACGCAGCATTTCTCGAGACTCAAATGATGTAGTCGTCACGCAGGTGAGTTACGCACGTAAGAAAATACGCATACGTGCAACTTGAAGTACATGGTCAGAGAAGCTGCGATGGTTTAATCGCTCGGGGTCGTGCGCACGTCTTGCGTAAAATATGCATACAATGCTCATTCTTTGTAATTCTTCATAAGAATCATGATTATTATCGCCTTTCTATTCCCACTTTGTCGAATTTTTCCGGCAATCTAATCTTATTTGGCTCCGGAGTTTATGTTTTTTTTTCCTTAGAACACAAAGATACGCACACGCTACTTTCTATTTCATTTATTGTCTTGCTGCATATATCGAACGTTGGTGAAGATAGACCGAAATGTTAAAGCAGGATTTTTATACAACCAAAGATATTGCATTTCATGAACACATGCGCGAATCTCAAGCTTTATCCTCGACCTTCGGCAATGACAAGAAAGGATATTACAGTAGCTACATATGCTTGCAGCATACACACACACACACACACACACACACACACACACACACACACACACACCACACACACACACACACACACACACACACACACACACCACCACACACACACACACACACATACACACACACACACAGAGGAATGCATTACATCTTTTATTTGTAAAATACGTTGCGCCGAAGAAAGCACCTATAAGAAATAGGTGACGGACTCATAGCAAGCTCTTTCTTGATGCATTTTGCATAAGAATATTCTAAATAAAATATTTTTAAACAAAAAAATAAAGAGAAAGCGGAAAGGTAAATCGTGTAAAAATAGATTATTCCATTCAAGAAAAATATTAATATTGAAAAATTTAATTATGTTATTATAATTACTAATATTTATAATCAGCTATTTATTATGAGTATGTGTGTATGTGAATAGTCAATAATTATTAAATTAGATAGAATATTAATTGTTTACACTTGCTTATTACTTTCTAATATTTATTATCGTCATACGTAACAAATAACAAAATTACTGTTAGAATATTAATATTTTTATGAATTTTATATCTGTACTTTTTATATAATTTATGTAACTATATTTATATTCTATCTTGCTTTTATTTGTGAGGCAAAATCTCGCGACATACTTGCTGGTTAATCAACGAAATATCAAAAATATTTAAAGAACGATTAACATATATGCGACGATGGAATTTGCATAATGCAAACTAGAAATTCCTCACGATGTTCCTTCGCCGGCGCCTTATCTGTGCCTGCCACTTAAACAATCATATGTCTATTGAGAAACCCTTGCCTTGAGAGAATATTAGCTACCACTCATCGGTGGTATGTGTTCCCACACCTTCACCTTTATACGTTTGTAATTTGCCATCTTTCATGATAAGGTACAGATGTTCTCAAACGTACAATCACTATTCATAAATAATGCACATTACAAAATTTCTGTTTATTGATTTTTTTAATATTATGAAAAAAATTTTAGTATTTTTGCGTACTATATTTTTATAAAGAATTATCATAACAAGATTATTATATTTTTTCTAACGAGAAAAATCTTTCGTCTACAGTAGACTGTCTAAAGTAGTAGTACTTATATTTTGACAAACAAGTATAAGTTATTAATCGCGTTAATGATCCGTTTAGATTTCGGCTTTGATTCAACATTGTTAATTATTTAAAGTAAGCGCCACGTACTTGCACACTGTGTACACGTACAATTTCGTATAAATTAGTATAGCAGTTATTTATAGCCCGTATCGAATAGTACAAAGCACCCTGGACTATATCGGAGTTGGAAAATTATGGATATCGTACCGAAACCGTTTCTCTTACAATTTAGAATTACTCCGTCGGTGAATTCTTTATTAGAAACAAATCAATATATCGCGCGGGATTAAAATTGATATTTAATAAAAAATACGTACCGTATCACAGAAATAAAAAAACACTCACACTAATAGAAAAAAAAAACAGGTTAACCAAATATATTTTATCGAGCATAATTTATAGAGTTTGCATTTATAACGATGCCATTATTCATGCTAATTCGAATAATAGCTCGCTATTTCAAATTGGGTCGAATAGAAGAGAGAGAGAGAGAGGATAGAGAAGTCGCTTTATTAATTTTTTCTACCGTTTTAATTCTTGACCGCGTCGGATGTACTAATCTCATTGATAATAGAAGAGTATATAAAATAAGTATATTTTGTGGTATCATTCTCTCATTTGTAATATCATGATATCTTATTGTGACAGTATATCGTCAAGAACCGTCGTTATGTAAATAACGCACTTTGTACGAAATGCACTTAACGGATGCATCTTAGATGCACACGCATTCGTAGTTTCGCCACGCAAGGTGAATCACCGTAACGAAAGTGCAGGGACCCCTCTTGGTTGCGCGTATCTACGTCGAGATGCTTGATTCCGTGATTCCATGCAGAACGGAAAACGACAACGAAGGATCGCGCGCGAATCGCACAGGAGCAGTGTTTCTCAAATATTTTATTGAATTGTAAATATTTTATCGCGCATTATATGCAAACAGAGATATTATAGATCTCCATTTTCCTCTTTTACAATTTTAATGATTCTCCAAATCAAAGTGACGAATATGTCGATCGAAATCGTATCCATTTCTATCTCATGACTATATTGGAAACTGCTATTCGATCGCGTTCAGATTCTTCAACTCTTCATCTCGACGAGAATAGAAAAGTCAGTCTGTTCGTTTTGAAATCAAATTTGCTCCAATTTAGCATTCGCCAAATAGAGAACTTAATCTGATTACGATATCTGTGACATTAAAATGGCTGTCAAACTGACGTTTATTTTTTACATTTCCAGGTTACTGCATTATTTTCTATTATCGGTTTCACATAAAAAAAATTATTTATGTATTTAATATGTAAAAGACTAATTTTTATTGCGTAATACTGTCAAATGTATCTATATGTACATGTAAAAATAGTAATGGCAAAAAATACATACCATAATTCTTCATCAATTTTTCGGTTTGTTAATATCTGATTTTCATTGAGCTTTACATAAAGTCATAAAATAATATACAATATTATACAATATATTAACATTAACGAATATCAATAACGAGATATTTAGATGGCAGTGGGGAATGTCACATTAGTGGAGGATGTCGTAGGTGACTTTTACCAACATTTACTTACGAACATGAATGAATGATTAAATCCGACAAAGGCTTTAAAAATCCCACGTTCCAGATAATACGTGCTTATGAATGTTCGTTTTGAAGTGATTACGATATCGACTACAATAAAATCAATATACCGATACAGCTATTTACATATGTACACAGTTCGCGTGTGTAACATGACAATGTAACGACACGTGCGGTAAAATATATCAACGCGTTAACCGCAACATACGCAGCGAAATGTATAACCGCAACATCGCTGGGCCTTCCGAGTACTCTCATAGTTCGATGAAGTATTTCCGATACAAGTATCGGTCAGGATGCGAGCCGAGTCGATTATTTTCACAACTATTTCCCTGGTTAAGGTCACGTTCCTCGCGAAAAAAGGAAAATAAATATCTAGACTATATTCGCATTGAATCACTATTGTACGGATTTCGACGCAAACGCGAATAGAACGACGAAAAAGATGTATCGGCAAAATCTGTCGCCGGCTATATGTGTCGCTGATGATTGATAATGTGGTATAAGATCCTTCGTCGTTTTATCACTCCGTCGACAATAGTATTCGTCGTCATTCGGTAAAACATCCTTTACAATATCGAGAAATTTCTCGAAGGGACACAATTCCGTGCAACCTGGAATCGTCTGTATAATCAGCTGTTCCGTAACGCCAGTCCACAGTAAGATCTATGAAAACGTAGCAATGAAAAGTAAATCTTTCATTTTGGATTATTATCTAAAATGTTATAACAAGAAAATAATATATGTGTATGATAAAGATATAATAATCGATTATTCTCTTATTAACTATACTTTAAAGGATAGATTTGTTATCTCGATAGTTCTGTGCAAATTTAGCATAGATCAATTTAATCTCTGGGTTCATTTCATTGATAAGAAAAGTGTCATGTAACATACCCGGACGTAGTAAATTCCCTTCTTGTCCTGGAGAGTTTCTAGAATAATTGTAGAACCATAAGTAGGGACTGCTGGTTCGTTTGTTCCCAAAGCATAAGCAACGGCAGCTATATTGACTTCGTGACAGCCAAATAAAAAAGCTTTTCTGTCATGTGGCATTTTTTTTGCTCTTCGTTCTTGGATATCATCCACCATTTTGCGAAGTAATATACCTATGTATAATATACTATATAATATACTATAATATACATAGTAGTACATGAAGAATTATAATACAAATCTAGAGTTTTGTTTTAAATAATGAAAAAAAAAGTGTGTCAATTATATATAAAAGATATTATATATAAAAGATATTGTCAGAGTCAATTATCATACTAGCAACGTATTTTATTCATTTTAAACATGAGAGAAGGCATAATTGTAAGTCAAGGAACGCATTCTTTTTAAGTTTTAAATGCTTTCTACCTGTGATAAAGTTTTGCCAGAATGCTTAAGAAATTCATAGAACTTTGATCTTAAAAGAATATTATTTTCTTTAGCTTTAAAGAAATTATTGGAAATTACTATTATTTTATTATTTTCACTGTATTATATATATTATACAGTTGATCTTTTTTCTCCGGGTAAATAAAATATGTTATCAAAGTTTGCTAGCACATTTTAGAGACATTTTTTTAAATAATTGTACCAACCTCCATTTAATTTCTTCAAAGTCTTTGTATACGATCGAAGTTTGAAGTCCAATTCTATTATCTCTTCCATCGGATTAGGATAAATATTCTGAGTCCATTTTGGTAGTGTCAAATTTTGTGCAGTCTGAAAATAATCGTATGACAAAAATTAAGATGAATATATTTTTTAAAGGATTTATTACACTGTGGAAAAATAATTGCTCACCTCTTCTTTGAGTAAATTATACATATGAGTAACTGCTTCCGTACTGTTAATCAATTTACCTGAGTGATCGGTCAAATAATCCATTACGTTCTTGTATTTTTTAATTATGTTTTTTGTACTGTCCAATTGAAGGAATCGTTGATATTCTTCCCTGTATCTAAAAATTAGCAAAAGGGAAAATAACTATGTTTGTTAATTGAAATATTACTAGAGAGAGTTACGTAAGCATATAAGAATGATAAAATATTTAAATATTTTTTTTTTATTCCAGATTTTTCTCATTTTGCATTGTAGATAAAAAATGAATAAATATATAAAATATAAAGATAATAAAATAAATATATTTGTTCGTAGACGTAGAAAAAAATACAGAAACTATAAAGAAGATTGGCAAAATCACTTATTTCGTTATAATGTTCCTGCGCTTAAATTTTCGTAAAATCACTCACCGATGGCAGTAATGCGGAAACAAGAGATTGTCAGTCTTGTACGGCACGAAGAACGTCCACGTTGGAATCCAGGGCAAGTGTGGATTCCAGGTTTGTCTCTCGGAGGGCGGGAATAATCCTGCTAGGACCAACTGGAGAGACAGCTGTGTTCGCGGGACATCCGTAGATCGGGCATAGATCTTGGCCGGCCAATAATCCGGACCGAAATATTGATCGTATCTTCCGCGCAGCATTGTTCCGATTTTGTACTCCCGCATCTTGCCTTGCTAATTACACGAGAAAAGACATTAGTTAGACAAGTCTTCGAGAGATGGATATCAGAAGATTACACGAATTTTTTTAGAGATCAAAATATTTATCCCCTTTTCTTTCAGTTTAAAATAGCAATTATTATTCAATCGAAGTCAGATAATTACTTTTGTTTTTTTATTTTGTGAAAAATATCGTAATGTGTGAGACTTGATGACGGTAAATGCCAAATGCTTATATTCACGTTATATAAGACGAAGATCATAAAATAGATAACTACTTTGTTATAAGCTTTACGACAGCGTGTGATTTAATCTACTTTTAAAACATGTTTTTTTTTTAAAGCAATTCGAAAACATGGCACAAAACAAGAATATATACTATAATACACATATATGGTTCCTGAATGATCAAATTATATAATTGCTGATATAGGTAAATTAATCACGTAATTAAACAATACGATATTTCATTTTAATCGCTATAATTTTTACTCACATTGGTCAAATCGCCGTTTCCTATTGGATAGTAAGAGTGTTCTCGATGCGGATCATTAGGGTAATTTTGAAATTCTCGATGGGGCACTTTGTCACCATGGCGAAATATCTTCGAAACAGAACGTACTTATGTAAATTATATTGTCGTCATCTATTATCATTACTGTCATCTCACAAACTGTCACGATAATGCAAATGTTCTGTTACTTGTCTCTCATACGAGGGATCGTTTTCTCGTAACTTCTTAATTTCTCTCAAAAACTTTTCTCGACATCAAACTTACATCTGCATAACTCACGCGTCAAAAGTATATACCTGCCTCTTATTGACTTGAAACAATTTAGAAATAATATTTATTTCATATTTTTGAAAGAAAAATAATATCGCCTATTTTTTATTGCAAAAACATCTACTTTTTATTGCAAGAAAAATAAAGTTCTCGAAGATAATAAAATTCACTCACTTCGTTGTATTCACACATCTTTTAAAAATGCGATTTCTATTGATTTTACGATTTTGCGTATCTATGAAAAATTAAATAATCCTTTACCACGTGAAGTAATTGCAGTTCCACATCAAGATCGGCCGATGAAACGAAGTTAATAAAAAAGAAGGCGAAAATCGTTGAATGTATCAAAAACATATTCGCGATGTCTTCCCGAAACACTTTTGATTCGTACGAACACAATTAATACGATCTGAACGACGGACGCGTTCGGAATCAACGGTTTCACGGCACAATCTGCAGATTGTTTATATTTCTACTCTCTCCTCTCTCAGCTAGCATCTGCGAGTAGGAGTGGGATAAGGAACAAACAGGCTCACAGTTCCGATTATTTTTATTAGCACTCAATTAATAAATAGGAAGACTAATTGGAGTCCAAACGTGGTACTTAGAACGTAAATTATTATTTTATTTTATTAAATATATATTCAAGATGTATTATACATTCAAACGTTTCGATCAATTTTGGGTCTTTTTCAATAAAGTCGAGGTGGATAATCAAAAATTAAATAAAAAAATAAATACGATAAAATAATAAATATGGCAAAATTTGATTTTTATCATTTGAACTTTATTAAATCTTTTGTTTTATTATCTTATTTTATTAGCAAATTCTCTTAATGACGCTTGATCCTTTTTCTTTATTTCGATCGTCATCTTCCTTGAAGGACACCTAATCAAATAGTAAAAACCCACAGAAAACCGCAAATGACGTGAATTACGTAAGAAATTCTCTGACAATTTTAGATTATACGTTCACATTCTCTACTATGCAATGTTTTATTTATAAAGTATGCAAATATTTAGAATTATTATCACGTCGTTGTGTGAATGATAAAGTGAGATTTATCATGTTTGATAGATTTTAAGATAGGTGCTTTTTGTGCAATAAAGTATTGCAGATATTTATCTGATTTTTTTTTTTAATATGTGAGTGAAAGAAATGTTATTTTTAAATTGATACATATATAAGTAGAAGTTTATTTTTTAATTAAATATGTGGTTTTTATGTGGCCTGATTTTTCTTTTATAAAGTTTCAACTTTATAGCTAACTTTCAACTAACCAGTTTTATAAGATCTAAAAGTAAAAAATAAAAAATTATCTTTTTTCAAATTATTTTATTAAATACTTTAAAAAATTTGATAACAGCCACATGGTCTCATATAATAGAAAAATAATATAATAATAAATAAAATAAATAAATAATGATATTATTATATTAAGTATATTAAATTTAATTTTCTGAGCTTTTCATTTGATTTTTTTTTTTAATAAGACTAATAATCTTTTTCTGGATACATATATTTTTATACATATTCCCCGTATTTTATAGATAATATCACATTTCTTCATTAAAGTATTTCTTATATTTTTCTTATATATGTCAAATATCGACATTCCTGTGATATATCAGCATATTATATTGATATGTCGTACCAGATGCAGACATGCGTCAAATCGATTTGAAAATACATATATTATTAAAATCCCAAGGCTATCCAGTCTATTCTTTTGACTACAACATCGCGCGTGCTTATATTTTAATATTTATTCTACTATAGAATATTTCAGATTGTTACAGTGCAATTAAAGCATTAAAAGACATTATTTGTTTTAAAATTGTTTTAAAAGTGGGATTTCTTTCTTAGTTTCTAAGGTTTAATTATTATATCTTGAGCTCAAATAAATTTTTAGGAATTTTATCCGTTTTCCGTTGGAATCAATGCGATTCATTTATTCTCATTCACGACAGTTCATGAGAATTCAAGAGAATCTAATGATTCATTGATGATAGTAGATGACTGACATGAGACATCGAGTAAGACTTTGTCAACTTGTGCCACGTTTTTTATGTAAATTTCGCAGAATCATTCGTACTTGATTTCACCGCACATATAACGGATTTTCCTTCCGTGATTCAATTCACGGAATGCAGGGAAACCTGAGAGCCTTTCAAAGTAAAAATAAAATGCGTAATCGGGGATCTATTTCGACATCGTATAAATTCCTGATTAACATTTGCAACGGAATTAATTTGCGAGATGGTAAAACGACATGTTCAAATGATCATTTATATAAAGTATAATTAGGAAAACAATAAACCACGATTGCACATATTTACACGCGTTAACGTTTGCAACGATGCGCAGAACAGTAAAATATATCGGCATTTTTGAAATAATTATTTACTTAACGTGTATAAAAAAGTGAATCGTCATTGTGTACACAGGGTATTGCAGAACTACTGTTTTTTTAGTAGCAAATTCTCTGGGGAAAAAAACTGATTGAACGCTTCGAAAAATATTTAAAAAATTAAACTTTTTTATTATATATTGTAACCTACCATAGTTATAAATGCCATTGGTGATAACCAATCACATTATAATTAACGATCTTGCGAGGAATATGTATGATACATGTCTAGTACATGTATGATGATTTCATAATCGTGACGACCACAGTGGGCTCGATCATGATGACGCAAAAGCATGTATAATTAATAACTGGAACGATGCTGGAAAAAAATAAGCTATTACACGATTATGTCATATATATTTACTAATATATATTTTTACATGAAAAAAAGATTGCATTTTAATTTTTAACGCAAAACGTGAAATTTCTTCCTAAGAATTTTCCGGTATATTAAAGTATTTTAAGAATATCTACTTATTAAACTTTTTGTTATAAATGTGTATCCATGAAGTACTTTTTCTGTCACGGTTGATGACTTCTTACAACCTGATGAAATTCTATGCTCTAATGCATCATATTTGAATAATTCCGCGTGTATTATACACATGTATATGCTATTTTTTTACAACAAATTAATTATTCATAAAATTCTTTTTTTTTCTCTTTTTTCTTCTATTGCAATTACATATTTTGTCATTTGATCGATATATTAGATCTATTACAAAATATATGCATATATATTAGATTTATTACAAAATAAAAAAAAAAGCATAGTACATAGTTTTTCACATGTGAGGTCAATGCTATTTTAGCGTAAGATCAAGTAAATGAGATCAAATATTGTTATATATCCGTATGTATTATGTATATCCGTGTGTAAATTACGCCAATAAAACGCCTTTCGCGCGACCTTCATTTTGCTATAACAACATGAATTATTTAATATTTAATCTTCTATATTCTACTTATATATCTACTTTAATTATATAGCGTAAAATGTAATAATTGTAGCTACTTATATAACGATTACCTACGATTTAAAAAAATTAACTAATAATGGATTTCATCATTATCGAGGATTCATCGATTAACAGTAGCAATTTTTTTCTAAAACTTCAATTGTTAATTGATTACAACAGTTAAAATATTATGCCAAATTTTACAACACACATAAGCATAATCGTAAAGAAATTCTTACATGGACAAAAATTGACTATTCCAAGTTTCATAAATATAACGAAATCTTATATAAGTGTGTATAGAGATAATGATATTACAGAGAAAAAACGCAAAGAAAAGGAAATTTATCAAATATTACACTTATTAGTATAAAATTTTATTATTGAATATATTTTACATGATTTTTTAAAATATTTTTTTTATAATTTACACTTGTTATTTATATAAAATATTTTATAATATACATATTTATAATATATATATATATATATATATATATATATATATATATGTATATATATTATAATATGTATATATCATTTGCGAATAGAAATTAAAACAATATTTCAAATGAATATATATGTAGATCTACTATTATATTAGTAATAAATGTCATTGTTATTTATTTGCTTTAGTAAAAGCTCGCCCGTTATTGATTTTCTTTTATTGGAGTTTTAATCTCAAAGTTAGCTTGATTATTCATTAGTAACTTTTCATGTGACAATATAAATTAATATCAAATATGATTACAATATGATTGTTCATCAATTAGTCAAAGATTTTGAAATTAATTTGAATATTTAAACATGAGTTGGTTAAATTAATTATTAATCTATACACACACACACACACACACACGCGCACGCGCGCGCACACGCGCGCACACGCGCGCACACGCGCACACACGCGCACACACGCGCACACGCGCACACACACACACACACATATGTATGTATATTTGGATACATATAAAGTTAAGAAACTTTACTTGTCGGCGACAAAGCACGTTACTCTATCGATATAAAAACAAAAAAAAACATATTTATAATGTTTATATAGAAAATGGTTTGTGATCTACATGTAAATGTACATTTTTTGTTAATGTAGACATATAAATTAGAAAATGAAAAATACATTAGTCATATTTCTAATTGCAATTAATCATTTACTATGTTTGCGCATAACTGCGATTAAACTCGTTTATACGAATGCGTAATTTTTTGCATTGCAATATGATTTTAATTTAAATGTGAAATTTAATTTTTTGATAGTCAACATTAAAACATGTATTAAAATAGCTAATATTTTACATTTTTATAACAATAATAATAAGAAGAAAAAATTTTTTATTAGCTAGCGATAATAATAATAATATAATATAATAATTAATAGTAATTAAAATACAACAAAAAAGTCAAATTAATTACAAAATAAAGTAAAAAAAAAAATAAAACTAAAAAAAATTATAAACAAAACAAGATTGATGTAATCAATAATTTGCACAACTGTTTGGAATATCATATCTACAATCGCGCGCGTGCGGTTCCACGAACTTTACGATTAATTCTATTTTGCTAATAAATATTGTAAACGCGCTTCAATATCGCATATATGATTTTAGATTTCAGATACATAATAACATATAACATGCATTACGTGTCTTATTTCTTTATTTACAAAACTTATATAACAAGTCTTATATAAATAGTCTTTGATTCAAATTCACAAGTTTTGCACAAAACAATAGAAATAAAAAATAAAATAAAAAAATAAAACGTAATTTTGCAACATTATCAAAAAAAACTTTAAATATAAATTAATTGATTTGATACACAATATTTTACGTGCATACACGATATTATTTTATGTTTGAGAGAGGAAAAAACATTGTTAAAAATTTAAAACTTTTAGATAATAATGATATGATATACTGAAACGAATGTATATAAATATATGTACATATGTATGTATCAAATATTCCGGTTTTGAGATAACTATCTTTGCAAAGGTTATTTTAACATATTTAAAGATATTAAATCTTTGTAGCATATACATTACTTACTTGTTAAATAATAATTATTTGAAATATTTTTTAAATTATACATATGTAAATTATATTTTGCCCATTTAGTTTTTTTTCTAAAATTTTTATTTTTATAAAACTGAACAATACACACAAATAAATGTGATACTGCAAGCGCGTTGCGGTATAAATGTTTAACATGTATAATGTATGTGATATGTTCAAAATTAGAAATTAATCTTTTGACACATGTACAATCTGATGAGTCTGACAATGAGAAGATTGTATAAATTACAATACGTTATTTTATGATAATCATATGCTAAGACTCTAATGATGAGAAATGATATACAGGTGATATCAAATATTATTCGCGCCATATAAGGCAGAAGGAAATTCAAGCATAAAGGAAGTTAATTTTCCTTATAAAATTTGATTTGCTAAATTGAACAAGATATATATTGTCATCTATGAGTATCGTTTTTAAGGATTGAATATCGTTGAGTTTCATCAGTGTGTTCGACAGATTTTGATTCAAGCTTTATTTACGTGACAAGTGGTAGTTAGATATGTACTTGTTTTTATTAAATATGCGTCGACGATGTATCATTAATGCTTACATTTTTTGTAACTGCACACCTTCTCTCGTTCTGGTATCGATTATTCGATTGCGCGTTTGCTCTATAGCTTCGCACCAATGATGACCTTGAATGATAGATATATCGACAGATGCGGTAAAGTGAGAGGGGAAAAAAAGGAGGAAGCGCGAAAGAGGAAAACAGAAATACCGGATATATCTAGTCTTATTAAAACTATTCACACGTGACAGAAATATAGTTACGTTTCCACAAGCGTGGAATGCAAATGTGCTCTATCGGTGAAAAAAAAAAAAAAAAGAAAAAAAAAACGAGATATCAGCGATCTCGCGAATCTTGAGATACGCTGTTCTTATGCAAGAGGAGTTTGAAAAAACCGATAAAATTATAGCAACGGAATTGTAGTTAATTCGTCTGTCAGTTAGCTAAATCCAGTTTTTAATTTCTTTGTTTCCGTTAATTCCAATCACGAAATAAGAAACATACGCCACAGCTGCGTTTGTCGGGTCATCGATGCATAATCGGTCATTTTATGTCGCGCACGAGAAGCACGTGCTGTCGCATAATAATCTGTAATCCTATATTTTTTCGCGCATAACTCGAATGCATCATTCAATATATGCAACCTTGGTGCGGAAAAAACTTATATAAACTGTATATAAACGTTAATGATAAGAATATAAAATATTGGAAAACCTTTTTTTTAAATAATTTACAAAAAAAAATGTGATTTAAAAAGTTCATTATAGAGATTTTTTATTGAGAGGGAGGAGAGGGAAGAAGGGAGGAATAACCATTGCTTGAGGAAAACAGCGATGATCGATGCGCGAAATGATACCATTAGATATCCAGGAACCCTCCATCCATTCTTAAGGATATTTATGAATTTTAAATCTTTCGCCTCAAGTGCAGTCTTCTCGCTGCAAGTAACGTAGAACAGCGAGATAAAGAGAGAGAAGTTTCTATTGCATACATGGTATTAATAATGAATGGGCTGCAAATCAGACGCGAGCTTCTTATCACGAGCGTACAGACTTGCGGGTTTTATTACGTTCACCGAACACATCTCTTCCAAGATTAATTTATTTGTATATATTATTGCGTTTAAACAATATCTCGTATTATCTGCCATTTCGTCTTCTTCGAGAGAATTGAACTCGCGGAACTGTTCGTTCAGAAACCGGGATGTCTACATTCGTCGAAAGACGAATGAAAAATAAGTTCATCACGAAGATATGGTTAAATCGCAACTGAGGATTCATCTCACAAGGAGAGAGAAATCCAATAGCGTCGAGAATTGAATAACTTATTGACAGATGTCGTCGAGCGTGAAGAGGTACGTTCGGGAATAAGTTCCTTCTCTCTTTTTCTCTCTAGAAACCATTGCAGATTAGTCTACGATCGATAGACTACATCGAGTCGTTTCCAGCAGCCAGCGTACGCTTTTCGTGTTAAATTTCACCTTCACCTCCATCTACATCCTTGTCTCTCTTTTCTCTTTCTCAATTCTTTTCTCTCTCTCTCTCTCTCTCTCTCTTTCTTTTATCACACACACACTATACCATTTTCCGAAATATTTTTCATATTTCGTGATTTCTTTTTCAAATTCTTGCCTAATCTTTATTATTTTTAATTTTCTTGCGATAAAAAATTTTTTGTTTTGTTTTAATATAAAACTCTAGTCTAGTATAATCTTTTATCTTAAATAATCAAAGAGAATTAGAAAACATTTTATGATTAACGTATTAAAAACAAGCAGTCATCATCTGTTATGTTCCTTTTTTAGGGAAATGTATTTCTATATTATATGCTTATATTGAGACAGCTTCTATCATAGAAAGCAATCGAAGGATACTTATAAAGAAATAAAAAAACAATTTATAATCAAAAAAATTCATCACGGTATAAAAACCTTTTATACACGAAATATTACAAAATGCATGTAACTAATATATAATATATAAAATATTATAGTTTTACCTAGTTTTGGAAACATTTAAAAACACCTGTTCCTGTCAGAATCTGGACGTAAATATGAGGAGAGAGCAATGTCGTAATGGGATATATGGGTCACACAGGAAGTGCCCGCAGCGCATTACCTGATGTGGTACACGAGTTGCCGCGATATTCCGGGGCATAGTTTTGGCGGGACCTTGGACTAGTGACCTATATAATGTGCGCGCGGAAGTACTGAGAATGTCCTTCGAATACATCGATAAACATTCAGCCAGGCTTTATTTTACTGTCCGCGCTCTGCCTTCGCGAATATTCTTCACCCTAAATTCACGTATGACGTCGGATTTTTTAGACTTGCTGACACATTCGATAAGAACATTTTCGCACTGGCTTTATTATCAAATCAATTTCTAGGATCTCAAAAAATATTGGGATGACGCAGAAGTACGCTGCTGATGGGAATTTCTTGCTATAAGAATTGCGATAAGAATTATATAAATGAGGAATTATACGAAGTTAATGTATGAAGAAGAGCATAAGGAAAAGAAGAATATAACGCAATTGTAGATGTGTAAATATCTGTAATAATTGTATTATGGGAAAGAGAGAAAAGCAAGATATTTCGATTTATTGTGTCATCTTTATTTCGTTCAAATAAAGCACACATCGACTACAATTCTAATTAGCTCAATTTTCTTTTTATTTAATTTTTTTTTTTTTACTTTTCTTCATTCTATGTGACAATAGTACAGAATGCGTTAATATTTTACTTAAACATCTTGAAGATAATATAACGAATCTAATTTTTTTATATTTAATTCCATATTTTTGATAAATAAAATTATGATCTATTTATATCTTATAAAATTATATTTATGTTATATAAATTAATTAATTATATTGAAACATTTAATATATGAAGTTTAAGATAATATATAAAAATAATTGAGTTTTATATTAAGGATTGTACTACAATTGTTAGAGAGAATTATATCCTTAAAGTTTAAATTATTTTTGTTCATATTAAAATCATTAGTCAGCTCAGCGGATTAAACGCGGAAGATCTTTTAAACATTCAGCGAGATTGAATTGCATTTGAGAAATCCCGTTTCCATTACGTTCATCAAATGCATTCGGTAAATTCTTGTCTAGGAAAAGTAAGAATTCTCGATGAGAGTTCTAATTCTCGACGAGAATTATCCGAGTTATATGGAAGTTTCGACTAATCAATTACAAACCAACGGATTAAAAATGTGTAATGTGTATACAAATATTCAAAGCATAGAAGTTATAGTTGAAACAGAATTTTTAAACAGAACAATCATTTTTTATAGTATTGTATAATTGCAGCAAATGTATTATATGAAGAGATAGTAGTTTAGCAATTGTATTTCAAAATTTATTTTTTAATTATACTTTCTGTAGCCTTTTAAAGAAAAGCATCTACTCTAAAAAATATTTTATAGTAAAATTTACAGACCTAAAATAATTTCAAATGTGTGATAAAATCTCCGCTCTGCGCGCACATATATATATATATATATATATATATCTATCTATCTATCGGACAAACATTATGACGAATTAATATTCTTGCTATCTACCAATATTTCATCGTATTAATGGACCTTGGGGGAACATTTATCTTTGTTGTCCCTTTCTTCGGATCTTCGATCAAAATTGTTTTTTTCTGTTCGTTTCTAAAGAAAACAAAAATTTAGTAAGCACGAAAATCTTCTCACATACAAAATATTAAGATATATAACACGCCAATTGTCATTTGAATGTTAAAATATGCAAAAAGAAACTTACAGATTTAAGATTATTAATACGACGCCACCGTCGGGCGTAGAGAATGCAATATTTTCAATTCCTATCATGTTTTCCATTGTTGTACCGATCCTCACACTATTAGGTGGAACGTATCTAATCAAGGAAAGTTTAATTGAAAATTATATAAATCGCTAAAACACCGCTATGAAAAAAACATTAACTCTAACTGTACCACGAATTCATGTCGTTTTAATATGTTACTGATGTTATAAGTACGTCACTACATATATTTGTGTGTGTGTGTATATATATATATATATATATATATATATATATATATATATACACGTACAACACAATTTAAACATAAAGGAAGAATTAGTCTCACTTTGAAAAATGTCCAAGAACGTAGAACATTGGTTGCTTGTAGAATTCGTCAGCGGTGCTGTTGACTATTATGGGCGAATCAACGAAATTTTTGACCCAATTTGGTCCACCAGTCACATCTAAAGCTATGTTCCAATCGATCCAAGCGGATACCCAGTTCGACATGTTTTCGATAATATTTTTCGCATATATCTCACCACGCCTCCATGACCCTAGGATTACCTTTTGATCTGTAAATAGCCGTGTATTCTGTAAATAGCCTATTGAATTATATAATATGTGACAAGCGATGACTGTGATTTAGTATTTGCTCTATAAAACTTTAAGCCTTTAATGCTTTAATATATAAATGAATCTCTATTGATGTAAAATTTCTCTGTTTTCTTTTAATATCACAAAACATAAATTTTATTCAACTAAAAAATTGTTTTAAAAATATTTAAACCTTATAAGCTTACAGATGGCATATTTATAAAATTACAATAACAACTTAAAAATGCCAAAGTGCCAAATATTAACAAAGGTGCACTATTGCAAGAACATATTCTTATGGAACTAAATCAACTCTAAGGATTCTTTACTAATTTTTTTTTTTTTTTTTTCCTAACAACTATCGAATATCGTAAAGTGAAAATTAGAAAATATGACAAATTACACGATGCCAAATATTTTTGATTTATTCAAAATTATTTTCGTTTAAACTATCAATAGAAGAATCTTTCGAAATGTAGTAAATTTATAATGTGAAAATAAAAATTCATCTTTACCAACCTTCAAAAACTCCAATGCAAGCTTCTGTATATATTATTGACTTTTCTGGAAAGAGTTGTTTTATTTTATTTAAGTTATGTGGGCCGATTATGTTATCGAGGTAAAAATGAAGCGCGATTCCAGAAACGATATCTCTTGCTCTTTTATCTTGAAATACTTTTTTCGGCCAATCGGGAATTGACAGTCTGTTTTCTTCCATTACAAAGATCTTGATGTGTTCGAAACCCTTTTTTTTTAGAGTTGGTGACAAGTACTCGATAATCCAGTCACGCTCTTCCTCAGGAGTCCATGGCATTGCGTTAAAATTCCAAGATGAGTCAACATAGATGTAATTGACTGGCTCATTCTGAGGTGACAGACCCCAGAATTCCAAGCTATTATTACGATAAGCTTCAAAATATCTATATATACAAGAGTAAAATAATTATTTATAATGATATACTTTAAACTTTGTATGTATGCGACTTTTAAATAAATTTATTTATATAAATCTATTCTCCAAATATGTATATATATATATATATATATATATATATATATATATTGTACATTGTAAAAATAAATATCCTGATCAGTTATTATAAATAAAAAATTAATAGACTATTATAACATATCTTACTTCACAAAATAATCCGCCCACAATTGTCGATATTCTGGGCGTAATTTACCATCAAAATTCCAACTGTTTTTCGTTTTCATCCAAGGGCTGGCAGTCCATGGTGTAGTTAACAACTTGATTTTATTTTTTTTTAATTCTTGAGCTCGTTTTAACACCGGTATCTTAACAGTTGAAATATTTAATGAAACGTGTACATTTTATACTTTGCAAATATGTCATCATTTATTTGGTTAATTTTAGAAGTAAGAATATGAGAATTTTTTTTTTACAAATTTATAAAAAAATAGATTGCTGGTTTTGTAAAATAAAATAACTAACGAAAAATTAATTATTAAATGAATAAACCTTATAATCATAATCTTCCACTTGCAAATCGAAATGAGAAAGTGAAGTGTCATTTTCTGTCATCGCGTAGGTATAAGGTCTCGTTGAGAAATCCGTGCCACCCATTGGCGTTCTGATAAAATTGTAATTGATACCATTTGATCCAAAGTAGCTTCTACAATTTTAAAAGCAGATAAAATATAGAATTATCTTTTGATAAAAATCATCAATACTTTTTAGAGTTTTTTCACGTATCGATCGTACAAGTATTAAATTAACAAAAGTTTTATAGAATTCAAGTAATTTATAATTTATTATACTTTAATAAATTGTCAGCCGCCTTTTGTGTCAGATTAAAAATATTCATGGCCGCTGCATCGGTCACTGCTCCTCCAAACCCAAATATTTCTTGATACGTCTGCGTCTGATTTACAATAATCTTTTCCGATTTAGATGGATTTATTAAGATTTTCTTAAGACTTTTGCGAAATATTTTCACTGTGGTTGTAAGTGTTTTTAATAATTGTCGATATATTTGAGATTCATTTGTTTGAGATTTGTAATCATCTGTTCACACATATAATTCTTTTTAGTATTTTTAGTACATCTCAAAAAATTAATTTGTCTTTTATAGAGGAAATTAAATACTCACCTTGATTAGGATTAACATTTTTAAATATGCCGTTTGAAACACGAAATCGTAAACCATTTTTACTTGAAGTTATCAAGGTATATTTGGCAAGATTGGACGATTTGATCGCGTCCGGAGCTTCATCGCATTGTTCTGCGTTGCAAACGCAATAATGTCCATCATCTCCACTCGTCGTCGATCGACGTTTGACACAGTTAATTGATAACGTAACTACATTTATTAAAAAATATAGTTCATTAATTACTTCGCTATTATTATTACGTATACGCATGTATTTCAATGAGATATGTGCTGCACTTTATTTTTTTTTACATGTAAATGGATTTTTGAAATTGAACATAAATATACGATTTTAAATATTGTTTCAAAATTGTTAAAACCGAAAATTTTGCTATTTACTTTACATATTTTATATTTCATATTTTACATTTTAAAACATGTTCCAAAAATATTTATTTTGTGAGAAAACATTCGAAGGTTTATAAAATCATGTATATAATAATAAAGTTAATAACTGTACTTATATTATTTTAATTATGATATGTCTTTATAAAGAATTACTCTCAGACGCAAAATATAACAATCTATTATTGAAATGCAATTGAAATACAAAGTACAATCTATTATCTACCTGTCACTGAAACAGCAATGAGAATGATCAAGCGCCACATCCTGACTGAAACAAAACGATCGCAGCTTTCACGAATTTATACACACTTGATACGAAACAAAAACCATTTTAAATCATTTTAAAGAATCGCTCATATCAGTACCATGTTTGTACAATAGTTTGTATAGTACCAGACATAAATTTCAGAAACAGAAAATTTTAAAACAGATTATATGCAAAAAAAATAATCGAGAGAGTATATATGTAGATTAATTTCCAAATTTTTTAATTAATTTTTTCAAAAATAATATCTCACAAAAATTTTATATTAAAAATTTTTTTACTTATTATTATACGAAGAACTGTCTATTTCTCACTTGTATTGATTTTTACTGTACATGTATTGTAAACAGTTTAATTGAATGTAACACATCGTGCATCATATTGATCTAATATATATAGCAATTTCAATGATAATGAAATCCGAAAAGAAAAGCGTAAGAGTATTGATATTTCTTTTTCGTAATAATCTAAGATCGATATGATCGTATTATTTATATATTGCTTTATATATTAAATTTTAAGTGTAAAATGTAAGAAAATAATATACATGCATAATTATTTTAATAATAATTTTATTTTCCTATAAGACAAAATTTAAAGCATATTGTAAAAAATAAATTGCGCATTTTTTAAATAAAACAAACAAAATTTTTATTTATTATTTTAATCATAAATTATGGATTGATTTATACTTTTAAATTTATTTTCTTTTAGCAATACATTAATGCATTACAATATTATTGATCCATCGTAACGCATTGTTAATTTATTCTTAAAGTATTACACTCATTATTGTTTATGTCCTAAGTACCGTATCCGGACTCTAATTGGCTATGATTTTATTATTTTGTTATTCATTTTGGAATTTATCATTTGAGCTCTTTTTATCTTTTAATTATTAACTTATTATTTTCTATTATTAAAAAAATTTTCTATATTGTATGTAGGATGTAGTGTACATCCTATCTACATGTCTTATATGATTAGATTGCGATATTATAATTTGCTTTTATTTGCATAAGTGCTTTATTTAATTTTACTATATTTTTCAAAAAAAACATAGTCATCGTATTTCTAAATATAACAGTGATAACGAATTAGTGTTTGATATATCTATAATTACATTTATAATATGTGCTTTAGATTAATTGAAGCTTTAATTGAAGATTCATATATAAGACTCATCTTTATGATAAGATAATTCTACAAAAGTGCAATGTTAAAAGTAGATATATAATTAAAAATTTTTATTATTAGTATTATGGCGGAAAGAAAAATGTACTCTAAGATAAACTCTAAGATAAATTCTATACAAACATTACGTTAAGAAGCAGTGATAATAACATAAATTTTGGAATAAGCACACAGTGACAAATAATGTAAATCCAACACTTTTGTACAATTATCTCTTTATGGAAAGATGATTCTTATGTATACAATACTATAAATTTTTTTTTTTATGAATTTGGGATCAGATAAGTTCGTTCCATTTTAAAGCACCAAAAAATTTACGTATCGAATTTTGATATAAAATTTAAAACATATTTTATTGGTAATTGAATAAATGTGTGTATAGAAAAACACTGTTAACTTGACTAAATGCAATTATTTGATTATTATTTAAATACGACTTATCTGACTTTATTATTTTAATTAAAAAAATAATAATTGAATAAACATATTTAATCAAATAAACAACTTTTTTTTCAGTATAATAGCATAAAATATGCAGATCATTATGTTGGCTAACGAAATATAAATCTTAGTTTTTTATCTTTACAGATAGATAAATGAGAGAATCTTTTTATCATTTTAAGAAGCGAAAATTTGTAAATACTGTTTTATTATGATAGATTTGTAAAATTTAATAAAGTTTATTTGTGTGAATTGTATTGCAGGTGTTCTTTTTCTCACGTGTCTGGAAGATGAAAGAGGATAAGATCACTTTTTTGCATAAAAATGCCATTGTTTATATGCTGTTTGCAAGCCAATGATAACTAATAAAAAAATTTCAAGGTAAGCTTATTTTATTACATAATAAATAAACAATAATCAGAAACTTTAAGATATACATATAACACTTTTATTGAAATGATAAGAAACATGAAAAATAATTTAATTAATAGTTATAAATAAATAATAATAATAATAGATGAGAGTTCTATGATTTTTAATATATTTTATAATGCATTGAACTTTTTTAAAAATTTTATACTTTTTAAAATACAGCAAAATTTTAGAGCATTTAATACCAAGTTAGTATAAAGTTATATATGACAAAGTTTTACAAAAATATATTTTTCACACAAAAATGAATTAGTAACCCTTATATAGCTATATATGCTCTATTCATACGCGTTTTATGGTGCCCGTTATTTAGCAACTTTTTTTTTCTTATAATCTTGTAAGGATAACTATGAAGAGGCAAATATGGCAATCAATTTTTTTAAGTAAAGATAATAATATATTATTAAATATAAATAATATATAACATGTTATTAAATAAAGCTAGTTTAACATCATTGAGATGAAATATTAAAGATAAAACGGCAAGACATAAAAGGTTAATAGATATAACACAATAAATAGATGCACTGACTCAATCATACAATCTATACAATATATCATACATTGATGCAATAATATAATTTTATTTATCACGTGTATTCTATATGTATCATACACACTAACTGCTATAAAATATAATTTTTATGTATTGTATTATATTTTAAAAAGTTAATAAAATATCTGGTTATTAATAATAACTTTTTTGTTATTGCAATCAAAATCTTATTGACACGACGTGTATATATGTATGCATGTATTAAGCAACAATTTTTATATATTATATTATATCTTAACCAATTAATAAAATAACTAATTGGTTTTTTATTTTTTTATTTTAATAATATTATTCATGATAATCGTTGGCTTTAATTGACGCAGCAGCACACGTCAAGTTCTTATACATAACTTAAATACATAAATATATTAAGTATAAAATGAAACACAATTGTGCTTTGAATGCAAAGTAGTTGCAAATAAAACTATGCTATTGCGTTATAGTACTGCATAAATTTTACGAGTAAGTCAACACATGTATTTATTCATTTTATTTAATAATCTTTGATCATCAAAGACAGTCGACTAGCTTTGTTTTAGTATTTAAGAACACATTATTGGTTTTTTGTGGAAATTTTTTATTATTATAACTGTCTTCATAATTATCTCTGGAAAATCGTAAAAAAAAGATATATTACGTGCGCTTAGTAGGAAATGTTAAAGGATGAATTAGAAATGAATTAAAAAGCATCACAAGTCACGACTTTTAACCCTTTTATCAATAGTCGGAAAGTTTGAAACAAAGAAAAACGCGATCTTTTTCCAACTCAATTGAAAAATGATTATCGCAGTCGATTATTTATTCTTTATATTGATATAGAAAAGACAATGAAAAAATATGAAATATTTTTTACGTATTGCTTCCTTTTCTATCTTTTTCACGATTATATGCTCTTTTCTTGTTTTCTTATTCTTTATCAAACATGTTTGGTAATTATTCTACAAATACATGCAATTAGTTTAAAACTAGTTGAACATGTTAGCACAAGTGAACTAGATTCCATTAATTGCCACGCGCGCATATTCGGTCTCGTTTCAAGATTAAATTGAATTTCTTTTGTAAACGAGGAACGGGATCGCGCGACCAGCGAGGCATACCCTCTGCCATAAGGTAATCGTTGGACCAAATATTCATTTAGCTTCGGAATACGCTTGTAAGAGCTCCTATAGTTTTAAATAATGCATCTCGATATATTCTACGTTGTGTCATGCAGTTTTTTTCAGACTCAGGATAAATTCATCAAATCGAGGTCTGTTTCTTTTAATAAAGACTTTTACGAACAAATAGTGTGTATCACAGCTCGAACTATACACGGACATTAGAGAAGGATTAACGGGAAAAAATTTATAGAAGAGAAATGTCAATGGCCTAGTGGTTAATATGGCGATGGGCTTGATGTATTTATTAAATTATACGAGATCATAATGAGAAATATAATTGGGAAATATAATTAAATATTCGATATAAAATATCGAATATTTCATATTATTTTGTTCAACAAACTAAATATAATTTAAGAAAAAAGTAAAAAAAAAATATATACATATAAGAGATAAAATAATTCTTCGATTATTTGGCAAAGCTTTATCAAATGTTTCACAATACTTGCTAATTACGTTTTTCACATATTGTGTATAATAAAAGATAACTAAAAAAATCCGATTGTATATTTTCGTTACATCTGTTTAAATTGAATTAATTCTATCCTCTGAATCACGCTAATTCTGTCTCCGTTTTGCAACGGTTATTATTTATATTAAAACTAATTTTCAACATTATAATATCAATTATATTAATGTCAATATTAATGATATTTGATCATACTCATTTATATTGTTTAATCGTGCGAATTAAACAAATAAATTAGGACATATGATCTGCCAATGTCAACTGGTCTTAAAGGAATTAAAGTTGAAGTAATCAATGAAATTTTGTAAAAATGGATATTCACCCACACATACGTACATAATAAACTCCGTTGTTCGCGTAAAGCAACAAAGCACTTTTTGGAACTTATACAAAAAATTGCACACTTTCAAAACATGTGTAGTTCTCAAACTCTGTTTTAATACTGAACTTTGCACGAATACAAGCAGTATATATTTAGTATCAAATGTCAAGATTATACAGCGCGTAGGAACTATGCTTAATCTTAGGCACTTATGAATAAATTTTTTTTCGAAATATGCCTGTAAGTTTCGCTGAATAATTTGATACAAATTAATATTTAAATTCTTTTTATAACAGCTAATTAAATCACAAACTAGATATCTCTTTTTGTGGTAAATTATTATGCTAAATGAGAAAATTAATAAGAGCTGAATCACAGTAATTAGAGCGCAAATTTTCTTCATATTATTTATGATTATTTCATTAATAAATCTTCTCGATTGTTATTATATTCAATTTATTAATATCATTAGAATTTACTATGTTAAAGAGGTACCAAAAAAATGATCGGAAACGTTCATATTTAATATAATAATATAATTTAATATAAAATATTCTTTAATGAAATTAAATATTTTGTAATATAATAAATTATTATTTGCCAATCTTTTCACTTTAGTTTACCGTTATTGTTTCAGTTTATTTTTCTTATTATCAAATTATTGTGAACTTATTTTTTTTTATTGTAATTTTTTTTTTTTTTTAAATAAGATACAGACACGTGCGCATGCACAAATACATACACACATACATACAAACACACACATGCACAAATACATACATATATATATGTATACATATATATATACATACATATCTCGTAATCGTTTTGTATAAATATCTTGTAATTATTTTGTATAAAATATATATATATATATATATATATATATATATATATATATATTTTAATAAAAAGAAAGAAACAAGCTTAATAAAAACAATCACAATAAACATAACTCAAAAATTAAGAGATATAAAAAATTATTTTATACAAAATAATTACAAGATATTCATGAAATTAACCATGTAACATCCTATGGATTCCACCGATTTTTTTGGTATTCAAAGTTTTTTACCTTATATAAAATATACAGATACAAATTGGAGAAATATTTGGCAGGGAATTCTAACATCTACATATAAAGGAATTTACAATATATTCATTTAACCAAAGCACATTAATGAATATTTCAATTACTCTATGCTGTGTGCAACAAATGGCAATTAATTAATATATGTTAATATATTATATACAAATTTTTTTTTTATTTAAAATTATATATTTTCACTTCTTTTCTCTCTTATATATCAGAATCAATAACTCATTAAAATTTTTCATGATGTTGAATATTTTCCATAATCGACGACTTATTCATTTCGCAAATTAATCCATCGTAATCTTTATTCGGAAAGTAAATTTTCCAATAATTGCAGCAGTATTTGTATCGATTTTCCTATTACATATCTGCCGAGTTTCTCTTTCTTATAGTCATATAATAGGATTCCCTTTCTTCTTATACACTCACCTTCATAATACTTAGGATATAAATGAGCATAAAACATCATCGATTATCGCTGTAACCATCTGAGTAAGCTTTTTCCATCCGGTTAATACTAATGTGAAACTTACTAAATTATACTCTATTTACTTTGATTGAAATGTTGAAATCAGCGATTTCACTTTGCTTGTTATTTTGGCTTACATTCAGATTATATAAAAGTACCAAAATCAAATTTGATCGATAACACATAAAAAACATGTGTGCAAATAGTGTGGCTGATGCACTCAAATGTTCTTTTATTTTAACAATGCATGTAACTGATAAAACGTGAAACATGAATACGCCATGAATTTATAAGTAGCGTAGCTACAAATTTATCAGTTACATGCATTGTTAAAGAGAATTTTAATTAGTACAGAATTTTTAAGCTACTGTAATGGCTGATTATTTCTAAAAAGGCTCGCGTGTTTTGTGATGCATTATTGTCAGAGAATCAATAGTACGAGTAACATTGATCACCAGTAGAAAGATCATCCGTTTTGCTCTTACCGATAAAACGAATAGACCGCAAGAGATAAGTGCATCAGCATGGGATCTCTTTTCTTTTTTTTTTCTTGTAATATATATCTCTCACCGACGAAGAATTATAAAAATAGAATTCTATTTTGAATTATAGATCATTTTAAATAGATTTTAAACATGGCATGAAACGATAGTTCGAGACGGTAATACTATTATATTACATTAACATAATATATTTTGACAAAATAATAATGCGCAATGACATTGTTTCTATCGTCACGTGCGATCCCGTTTTTATATCGGCATATCGTTTATTAAATTACACTGACATTTATCACGGCTTTTTGAGCAATCACCGTTAAAAGAGCGAGCAGAACAGACGGGTGCAAAAAAAGGACACAGAGACGAGAGAGTTGACACGAAAAATTTAGTACGAGTTCAAAGTGAAGGTGGTGGATCGCTTCTTGATGTTGCTCTTATCCATCTTCGATGTGGCGCAAGTCGGGGCGAAAAGCGATCGATCAAAAATTGATGAAACCACGCTTGCTCGCGCGAGAGACAGTAAATTCGACGTCCGAAGGCTTCGTGAGTCTCCAAGGCATCTCGATAATGGCGTCTGTGAAGTTCGTCGTACACGAATCGAAGAGGACAGATTAACAATTTTCGCATGTGCTATGCTGAAAATGCATCTTTTATCTCGCCTCGCGAAATATAAATGATTAACTATCATATATCATTGGGTTTATAATCAAAATATTGTTACGTAATTAAGGCTCCAGGATATTTTTATATCCGAAACCTGTTCCTCTCTTCAAGTTAATTACTCTTCATTTTCATTCACTTTCTTCCAACATCGAGAGGAAAGCATGTCGAGCGAAGTTTTCGTGGAAATTAACCACGAGCTGTATTTAAGTACGTCGAGCTATAATTGGAAATCTTGAAATCAAAACTGATAAAATTTCTCTTTGATGTTGACGATATGATCCGGCTGTTTTTGTGCCAGGTAACTTTAATCGAATTTGTGGCAACGTAAAGTAAATACATATTTCTAATAAATGAATGTGAAGGTAATCTCTTAAAACATTTTTCTAGTATGATTACAAAAATGTTGGAAATTATAGAATAAATTATGGTAAAGTAAAATTTTGAGAAAAAATATTTGTTAATCTCATATTTTGATATTTTTAATTTATAGTAAGGTCAATTAATACTCAGCACAAGGGCACAATTTAAAGATTTATGTATTTTTGCACGATTCATCGTAATAACAAGGTGGATTAAGACAACGGATTTTCGCGTGATGGCTGGTCGACGAGAGCCGCGAATCGCAATTCTCGTCGGTTAATCTCCATAAACTCGGCTGCGCCGGTGCTGGGGATACTCTCGCGAAAATCCTTGGGCGAGATGCGCGACATTACGAGTACGATGTGAGTTCGTTGCGAGAATTAAGGAAACTCCAAACTCCAAATTGGCGACATGTACATTCGTTCGTCTGCATATAAACGAGCATTATAACGATTGCGCAAAAAGATTACCACTAAACTAAACAATCAACTGTGATTATAAAAACGAACTGGCAGTACGCATTTAATTTTATGCGAAAGATAAATTGATATTATAAATAAAATTGTTTTAAAAGATAATTAATAATCAATTCACATATCGTTGCGTCGTAACTGTATGCAGTTGTTCACGCTTATTTAAAAGCATTTAATTCCTGCGAATTATATCAAAGGATGATGAAATACTGACGGAAATTGCGAGAGAATATCAATCCATATTCCGTTATTTTCTAGTACAGCCCGTTGCACTTTGACATATTTCAGCCTGCTGTTCATTTTTTTTTATCTCACTTCTTATTTTGACAACCATCTTTGTTTCGCTTGATCTCTCTACGTCAGAAAGCTTATTAATTAAATTACAAATTGACATGAGAAAAACAAAAAAACGTAGAAAAAGTAATATATCGTTTAGTGCTGAATACGAATATTAAATTACTTTCTTTTTTCTATCCTATTATTATAATCGCAGAAGAAGACGTATCTTTATGTACACATTATTTCGACAACATCCTGTATCTTACGTTGATGACTCGTTTTATGATTTTTTTTTTTTTTGGTCATATTGCCTCGGTGCGGAATTTTCACGAGATTTACAGCTTTCTGAATTTACCCTCCATTTCTTCAGTATCCCGCGCAGAATGTCTCTTTCATCATTTCAGTCAAAAGGACCTTCCACGTGTGATACTTGAAACGCGCTCACTCGAATTCTATTCTATACGATCGGAGATATATTTCATCATCACTTACCTCTTAAAAAAGTTTGGTTCAAGGTTATTGTCCATTTTCTTTTTTGAATATATATATAAAAACGTGCGTCTTTGTCCTCTTGTTCTTCCTAAATGACTCTCATTTAAAGAAATATCCTCATCAATCGCGTCTTATTACGGCATTGATATATTTTGTATCAATTTATTTATCGAACTATTATATTTATACAAATTGAGTCCAATATCTGCTTTCCAATATTTCTACACAAAGTTGTTATAAAAAAAAAATACAATATAATTACTTTAAATTGATTGTTAGTTGACCGTTAATAACAATGATTACCGACGATTTACGATAAAAATTAAATAAAAATAAAAAATTTAATAAAATAATATATTGTTGTACATTTTTTATAACGTGACGAATTTATCGTGTTGTCCTACTTTCTATATCGAATCGTTTCTGAATGTAATCGTGATATATCCATATCGAGATCAAATTTCCTCGCGCATGAAATATTTCCAAGCAGCGTTAATGAGATCCTTTGTCACTCTTATTGTCATTTCATGCTTCTTGAGGTCGGCGTATATATTTCTCGCATCCCCGCATGTAGCTAGGGCATCCGGTAGATCCACCTGACATCTTTTTCATCTCGATTTCGAAGATCACTCATCGGCCGTAGACAAAGCGCTGGCGTAAGCTAACTTCCCTTATTGTCCGACCGCAGATCGAGTGCCACTACTGGTTGTAAGTAGACTCATCAAGAAAATACGTCTCGTTTATTTCCGCCTTGGTTTCGCTTTCGTCCATTTTTTCGTAGCTATTGCCTTGGTCTATCTTGATTTAATCCCTATTTTATTTTATTCTTTCTTCTAATCAAATTTTAACTTAATTGAATATTTAGTTGATTTTAATACAAATAGCGCGCGCAACGACGAACGTATTTTTAAAATGCAATCTTAAAAATAAGATCTTTTGCTCTTATATAATGGAATAATGAATCTTGTATCTTGAGAAAGATTGATTTAATAAATTTGATAGACTTTATTGTAACAATAAATTTTTTTTAATGAGAAGCCAAATGATTAAGTAAACATATTGAACTTGGCTGAAAATAGAGGCAATTAATTGGAAGACGTATGATATCATTAGATAATATTACACTGCATCTCCTGTGTCTCTCTCACTTGCCTTCTACTATTGTCAAATATAATTAAAATAAACATATGGCGCCTTCAGTGGTTTGGCAATGTCTGAATTTTCCTACTCGATACGTTGAGCAAGCAGATACGATAATCGGTAAAGTTTTCATTCACCCTCGGGACTTTATTGCCTCCCCTTGCGGCCAACTATGTTTGTAATTAGAACCGTTCCAAACTATCTGGACTGTCCAATGATTTGGTGGATGTTATCCAGACACATAGCGGCGGCACAATGGATATTTAATCTCAGCCTCTCATCAGGAGACCGCATTGAAATGATCGATCGCTTGCGCATTGCTTTTTAGCGAGCGAATTCAATCTACCATAACTTTTTCCGCGAGTTTTTCGCATCTTAATTCGATAAAAACACGTAATATATATGTAAAATGTTTGAAATGTTTTTTACAGCATGTTATGCTTTTTTATATAACGAAATATATATACACATATCGTTCTTCGTAATATTATAAGAACTTTAGACGTGCTGAGAATATAATACTAGCTGATATCAGATGCGTCACGCTAGCAGATTTTCCTTTCGTAATAAACTGATTATTAAATTTCCATATAATAGGAATATCTTTTAAGAAGTATTTTACGAATAATAATTATCATGCTAGTTACAAGGTGTAAATTAATTTTATTTTTATCGTGAAAAAAATTAATTTATCGCAAAGAGCAACACAAGCAAGCAATTAATTTGCGTTATTTATATACGTGTCAAGGTTTATGAAAAATGAACATATTTTAATTAGTATTTTAATAAGGTATATATATATATATATATATATATATATATAATTACATTAAATAGCGTTAAGATTGAATTAATTAAATATGGTGAGGACATGTAGTCATCATGAATTATCGCCAATAATTATATAATAATAATGTTATTAAACACATATGTATAAGAAACCGACATAAAGTTAATGAACAAGATCGTAATTGCGAAAAGCGACTTACACTTGATATATGTTGCTATGTAATTATGAAATATGTCAACGTAATATTAATTACGTTATACATATATATGTATCGTATGATCATTATCAAATATCACACGTATATGTTACATTTATGAGAATTTATATTATAATGTTTTATAATTAATAAAAAATTGTTATTAGCATGTAGATTATTTAAGAGATCCGTTTAAGGATTAATTCATTGATCATCATCATCCATTAGCAAACTCATTAGCGCATCTTATTTAATTATTAATGATTTATATAAACAGGAAAAGAGAAAAACGCAGCAATGAATTCCAGAAGTGAAACAGAAATAAATCAATAAGATTATATGTCAACATAAGTTATTTGTCAACATACTTTGTAATCTTGCATTCTTCAAAATTTAATTAATCAAAATCGTATATTTTTGATTGGTGTATTTTGATTTTACATCATTTATTGTATAATATTTAAATAATGTATGTGTTATTAATGTGGCTTCTTCTCCAAAAAAAGCACATTTCTATTTCTGAAAATACGGAAGATCAGAAATATATCTTCGAACCACGATCAAATACAATCTCTACAGTCTTGGATCTCTCAGTTAATTTCATTGTCATAATCATCTCCGGGCTTATCAAAGATAACACGAACAAACTTCTAGCAAGCATTAATGCGATCAAATGTTTGTGGTAAAGGAGACAAAACCGGGATCGCGCAGGACAGGCAAGCCGTCGACAGGCCTAGCTAGAGCAGAGATATGCACCGGCGTGTTCCGGTCGCGGAGGCTGCGCGGAAAAATCGATAGCCGACGCTCGCCGGCAGCGGCGGCGTCGCCGTCGTCGTCGTCGCCGCCGCCGATGTCGGGTAGCGCGATGGAGTCTGCCCGATGGCGCAGTCAACGTCGGGACCGGCACCCCAAAAGATCACCCCACGCAGTTAAACCTATGTTCGCCAATTCACCTCTTTCTGACTGGCGCCCTCTTAAAAGATGTCATCATATTCTTGATTCGTTTGAATAATTTCAACCGATCGCACAAACATTCTTAAGCTCGTGTGTACGAGAACGGACGACCGATCGCACGTACCGTATTTACAGAAAAAGTGTGTGCAATGTGGGTATATGCGTTTATGTGTGCGTGCGTGCGTGCGTGCGTGCGCGTCGCCGGCACGTTGGCCACCTTCTTTGTCTCTTTGTCGTTTCCCGGGACGAAGAAACCCGCGAGGATGAGCCTCGAGTCGTAATTTTTAGCCGGGTCGACGACCTCGAATCCAAGGACGCTCCTTTCGGCGAACCTGCGACATGCATCGCGTTACTAGCTGCAGAACGAGTGCCCGATGAATTCCTCGGTGGACCTCAAGGAGCTCCATTGCAAAATACGGGCGACGTGCGTCGTAAGGTGAAGAGGATTTGTGCGAATTGAGAGCGAGTCTGTTATACACATTTTCTGCAGGATATTCGCCGAGATAATCTGGAGTATTTGCGACTCTATTTGCCATGGGATTTTATTTTCTTTATTTGCGCATTCTCCATTGGAGTATCTTTTGACATTGGTGATGAGAGATTATATAACAGATGAAATTATGCGTAAATATATTTAATTCTTTGCAAAAGCAAATCCATTTTTTCTCTTTTGCGTAGAACGAAGTTTCATACATAAATTATCTGTGAATTTTTTCTATGAAACGCAAAAAACATGCTCGCGTTAACGATTCACCTGCATCCGTACATATAATTATCGTCGCACGGAGAATTTATTTGCAGTTTGTCTCACAATTTGTTTGTATAGATATCGTGAGTTTTTTTCTAAACGACGGCGATGTTTTTGCCTTTCGCCGATGGCGAAAAAACTGTTTTAAAACGACGGCGCTTGAGTCTGATCTTTTGTGTTTTTTATGTATTCGAGTTTCCTCTGATGAGATGTAAGCCGCGAATCTCCGATACGACCCTGCGATACGCGCCTTTTCGAGGACGTTGACCTCAAGCTTCCGCATCTGTCTGGCTAGTTTATCTGTTTTCTCTGCGTTCAAACGTCCTCGAATCATCGAATTTCGATAACGCGCATACCACGGATGCAAATGGGAAATATTTTTCGCGAAGACGTTTTACACAAAGGCGAATTTCACAACACATTGCGATGCAACGTTTATTTTTCTATCCATTTGTTCCTGTCGGATATATTTGTCGTTTAATATTTGCTATAGCTCTTTTATTTTATTTTTAAGAGAATTCTGACAATTCATATATTTGACGTTTAGCAAATGTATCTTTAGGCATTGATTATTAAAATTAATTGAGTGTTAAATTGGAATATAGGAAATATCTAACGATATAAGTTTATTGTGATTTATTTAAAGATTGTAGCTTTTTCCATTTAATGTAAATCTGTTAGTTGTTAATCTTTGCTCACGATATTATTTCGTATTGCAATTTTCGAATTATCTTCATAATTTCTCCGCTAAGTTGACCTACAAACACAAATTTTGCATTTCTGACTTATGTTTCTTTCACATTTCATATCTCTTTACATGAACTAATTACCGTACGGAACTTGTCATTTGTTCACTTTGGTGCATGCATACGTAGGCGAGGTCACGCGATTAAATTTTAATTTTTCATTTGTATGTTTAATTATCATATTTACTAAAATAACAGTGTTATGAAATAACAATATATAATAACAATCGAATAAAAGAAGAATATTTGTAATTAAGAGATAGGTCGCGAAACGCGATGTGCGAATCAAATATTTAAAATCATGTATAATCAAACCTTAGTAAATACAGAATTATAAACGAAGTAAATAATTTTTTAAAGTATCACGCGTTTAAAGAATAATCTATTTAAAACTTATAATTAGAGATTAAATTACATATATTGTTCACAGTATTTCTTTACGCGACATGCTCTAATGCAGATAATATAATCGCAGATAATAAAATTGTAAATTAGAAATTTCATAGAACTCGCAATTGGATAATTTCTGAAATTATTTGAAGGCCCGTATTTTCGCGGATTGTCACTTCCGATCACGTTGCAGCGATAAATTTCATTACTGCTGAATTCGAAGTGCATCCTTTTCTATGGTTATCTCAACCATTGGCTAAACCCTTTCGATTGCTTTGTGGCAATTTCGTGAAAATAAAAATTGGTCGATACTTTTCAATGAGAGAAAGGAGAGCGGAAACATACCAACTGCGTCCTAGAAATTTTGTTGTCATTGTATCATATAATTTTTGTCGCGAAAATGTCGATCACGCGCAGGATTTGTTCATCGATATCACAAAAATTCCATCCACATCGCTTTCTTCTCTCTTTCAAAACTTTTTCACTGAAATTGTCGTCTTTTTGAGGAAAATGATCGTCTTTCAGATTGAAGATACAACTTTCGCAAAGCACGTCGTGAGAAATAAAAATGGTTTTTGCAATACGTATTCCGGAGGAAATGAGATCAAAGGGATATTTTTATGACGACTTTAAAAGATCGTAAGTCTTTCGATGGCACATGAAAGTGCCATCGTAATATAGGAGCTTCTTCTTAGGTCGCAGAGCCGTTTCCTTGTCGCAGGTCGATATTTTGTTATCGGGAAACAGTAGTGTCTGATGAAACGATATGGCGGATATCGGGATAAATTACAAACTGACAGCACACTGAAAACGTTACGATGTTCCCGAGCATGTTCAATGGCATCCGCTGCAAACTCTAAATTTCTCATGAGGTTCGTTGCACGGAGAATGCCATTGTGACCCATAAATTCCTAGTTTGCTATTATCCAAATATAAATAGATTTTTCATTAAAAAAAAATATAAAAAATTGAAGAAGTTCTAATAAATTAGATAAACGTGTGATTTATATCAATTAAATAAATAAGAGAGAGTAATTATTTCGGAAAATAATAAAAATAATTGGAAAATTTAGTTTCTCAAGTAAGCTTACACATCAATCCATTCACGATTGTTAATTTAAATGGAATTCGTAATTGCAATCAGATTATTTGGACAGATTTGCATCTAATACTTTAGTTTTAATTTAAGTGCGATCCAATTATTAGCAATTAAATACGTCATTATTATAAAATCATAAACGGTCTATTTAAAACATATAAAGAGATTATACACATTTTTTTGTTTATACACATAAGGAAATTTATGCGCTAGAAAGACGATAGAATGAGAGAAAGAATCGGGGAGGTTTGAGAAATAAGAACAAAGTTAAATCCGCGCCGCCTAAATGGCCTCTCGTGATATCTTGTTGAAGCGACTAGCGTGTCTCGACGGGCCAATAAAGACTAGCTTTTTATTTCTCTGTCTTTCGCAATGAAGAGAGGACCTAGTCCACATGTAATCTCCAATGCTGTCATATGTTAAAAAAGGCGAAACCTTCGATGTAAACGGAACAGAGAAAAAGGTCAAATTTGTCAAAAAATCAAAAAAAAAAAAAATAATTAAAGGGTTCTCGAGTGCAGATTTATATGAAAAACATGAGAAATTTGCGTAATGCTGGTTTGATGGATTTTTTATCCTAAGATATTCATAATATGCAAGAAGCACAACTATATCATTAAAAATAATGAATACTTTGATAGGTATATGTACTGAAAATCTGATGTAATAAAAATAGATTCATGCAACTATATATTTCTTGCAAACAATTGAATATATTTATGGGCATATTTTATTATAGCAGTATGTAAAAAATATAAATATGAATTATTAATAA
This sequence comes from Cataglyphis hispanica, assembly GCF_021464435.1. NCBI lineage: Eukaryota > Metazoa > Arthropoda > Insecta > Hymenoptera > Formicidae > Cataglyphis > Cataglyphis hispanica. Next base: position 3,053,348 of record NC_065955.1, on the reverse strand, counting down.
CGTGTGTGTGTGTGTGTGTGTGTGTGTGTCTCTTGATAATCTTAAATAACTACATAAATTAAAAATTTGATATAATAAAAATAAATTTTTTTCTAGAGAATATAAATAATTACAATATAGGATTTTTTACAATCACTCAATATACACGAGTACTATTTTACGTAAATTTTTCAGAAGTTATCATTCTTCTTGAAGAAAGGGACCTTAAGAAAGAATGATCTCTCGACACGAGTGTGCAATAAACTTTTTTATTAGAAAAGAAAAAACTTATAAACAAACTTTTCTGTGAAGAAGAGAAACAAAAGTGAGCGAGTGTAAAAAAATATGTTTTGATAAAATAAACAACAAATGGAGTTGCCATCGAATAAACAATTTTATTTATTTCTGTAATACACAGAACAACGCATTTCTCGGTAAAATGGAAACTAATTAAGTGAAAAGAGAAGATACCGAGGAATAAACGGCTTTTTCGCGCGGAAAGTGCCTGCGGGCTACAGATTTGCTACAGAAAATGAAGTGCATTGCAAATCCCATCGAGAAAACACGCGAGAATAATTTTGATCGCGATCGCTCAGAGAATCACGCCAGATGGAAGCTCTAAGATATTGTGTAGTTGATGGAATTGCAAGAATATCAATTTCTTTAATTGCGGATCTCTAGCGCGCTTCTGAAGAATGGACGAAAGTGAATTTCGTGAACGACAGGTGTGGGAGGAACACCGGAATTGCCAGGTAAGAAATGAATGATTGCTCATAAACGTGCGCTCTTTGTTTTTGTCTTGTATAGTTAGTCGAATCGGATCTTATTTAGAGACGAAAATTCTTTTGGGATGACTCTGATATCGGATATGTGTGAGGACTACTTTTTAAATTTATTATTAATTTAATTTCTCAAACAAGAGAAAAGTTTGTCTTGCAATCCTTTCATGATCTTCAATTTTATACAATTACATTTAATTAATAATAATAATAATTAATAAAACTCTTCTGTGCTAAACACTACGAAATAACTGCAATGGAGCTTGAAGATAATATATCTTCATACATAATATATCGATACACTGCTGTTCTCATTGCAATACTTAATGTGTGAGCAATATGTCACACGTAAGAGGCAAACAGAGTCTTGATAATTTATTATGTTTACCATCACAATCTCAGTCCAAGTAGAAAACAAGATAGGAAAAATTAAATCAGTTCTTTTTGTTTTTCCTACCGTAAGCACACTTATCCTCGTTTTTCTTGTTAAGCTTTTTTTTGTGGGCATTTGAGAGAGAGAAAACCGTCGAGAAGAAGCTCGGCATCAGTTGACCTCGTTGCACTTTTTTCTGTAACATGTCTCGTATAGCATTTTTTTCCTCTTTTCTCAGCTCACGGGCAATTAGGGGAAACGTTTGTTTCCGTTGTCGCTTCCTCGCGGAAAACTCTGTCGATTTCTTGAGAACAACGACCTGATGGCTGCATTAAACAGGAGATTTATTTTCATCTTTAGAAAGACATTGTTACAAAAGTGGCATCAAATTGAAGAAAATTTCATTATACGTCCGAGCGATTCACCGGATCGAAGTTTCGTCAAATTTTTTATAGGATATACACACAGATATATGTTTATATGTATTCACACACACACACACATACACTACAATAAGCTTTTCTTGTCTACTAGTATCGATTCCCGTAACACGCGTTACGTTTCGTTGAAGTCGCTCGTTGCATCACTTTATGCAGTTATTGAAGTACGTTCCCTTGTGCGATTCCCCCTCATTTTGTGTCATCACTTTTCCCATCCTTCTCTTTTCTTTTTATACTTTTCAACTTTGAAACTCTAGAAGTCTTTAGAATTTTTTTGGGACAGAATCTCAATGATAATTTTTTTGAGCTTATAAGCGCTTTTTTCATGGCATCATATCAGTAGATTCTACTTTGACTGATTATTTCTTCAATCGTGTTCTATTTAAATTTAATTTTTAAAATTAAATTATGTATTATAATATATATAATGATAAAATATATATATAATAATTTTTAATTTGCTATTTTGACACTACACATATCATATATGTGTGCGTTTTATGTATAAAATATTGAAAATATTTAAAATACATATGTTGCAAATAAAAATCAAGCTTTTTATTAGCGTAAAGTAGAGATTGAAATCTATAAATAAAATTGGTTTGAACAATAATTTTATTATAATTTTGTTTTTTTCTTACGTAACATATATTAATAGTAAAAATTATAAATGGAATTCTGTTTTTCTTTTATTTTAATTTTTTTGTGATTTTTAGATAAAATAAATTACAATAAATTCTTTAAAATCAGAAATATATATTATATAATAATATATATAAATAAATATATAAAAATGTTACTTCTCTAAATAAATTATAAAAATATTTTAGATATATTGCATAAATTTTATATAATTTGATATTTTTTTTTAATTATTATATATGAATTATAAAATAATTGCGTAATGAAAAATATAACAATTAATTTAAAATACGAAAAAATAATCGTGCCACACTGCGGACGTTCAATCGTGTGAAATATTCAGCATTGCTATCTATGATAATCCATTTTATAAATTTTTACTGACGCTTATTTATGGAATAAGATTTAATTTCTGCAGTTTCGAGTATTCTGTTTCCGTTTAACGGTTTCTGCGACCATAATACGTTGTTAACGAAGGGGCTTGTTTGATCATCACGCGCGCATGCCGGCAAATATTTTCAGCTGGTACTTCCAATCAGGCTAATAGTATTTCATCGCGGTACGGTTCTATGAGAGAGCTTCTGTGTTGAAACGCATTGCTGCGACGCTTATGTATATGTGCAGGCAATATGGTGGACGATGGTGGCCAATCTCATTACAGTTACGAATTGTTTTTGGTTTACGTTGAGCTGCAACAATGTGCGTACGACAGCGTTCACATTTTCCGTCAATCCCATTTATTTCCCGCAAAAATGAAAGGAACGAGATTGTGTGGAGAAAACAAGTGGAAAGTTACCGTTTCCATACAAAAAATGTAGATTTTCCTATTTCTTGCTTTTTTGTGGCCGCTCCTTTACAAAGAACGAATAAAAAAGAATGTTTGCATAAAAAAGACATATCTATGATATAAACTTCTCATAAAATTACCGGGATAATAACATATATTCAGGTATAATGCAGCCAATAATTTTCATGTTACCGTGTCGCCTTTTAGCTACGGAAATGTTTTTACCAACTATGTACGTCACGACAAAGTTGCGGGATTCACGCGAGCAGGCGATGCGGCACGCGGACGGATTTCACGTGGAACATGCTGTTGACACGCGTTTGATAAGGACACTTTTCGCCCATTGAGGGCGAATAAAAGCCCATGCACTGCAACAGTCGTTTATGCGTCGCGCCGATAAATTCGAGCGCGTCATTTCTTTTTGTTTGCGTTTCTCATGCATGCTCGTTTATATCGAAATAATGTTGCTGTTATATAACGCCTGGTATTTTGCGTATATACGCCAGTTTGCTCATGCGAATCGAATTTGCCTTTCCACGCAATAGATAAAGGCATTGCAGCTCGCATAAATCGTTTAATCGTAAATTTCGCTCATTTTATCAAGTTTTACGTACTTAAAGAAATGAAAGTTTAAATATAATATTAATATTTTTTTCTATAATTTATGATTGCAAATAATGTTACGGTTCATTAGTGTGTAATTGTGTTTTTAAAAAAAGAGTTTGTAGAAAAAGAGTAGAAGGGATATCGTTAGTCAAAAATTTCCATTAAAAATCTTCACAGAAAGTCATGTTCAAGTGCGTTACCTTTTTTTCATCCAAAAAGAAACCGTTCGTATTTCATTTGCGGAATCAACTTACAACTTTCTTTGCATTGCGTGTGCGCCATTAATTAAAAATTTAAGTAATATGAGCAAATTATTTTTAGAAAGGATTAAATAATTATGTGATATACATATAAATATTTATAATAAAATTTAGAATTTATTGTATCCATTTATAATTATAATTGTAATAAGTGTGAAATCTCTTTTTATAATATATGATAAGATTTTATGTGAAACAAAATCTTCGTACATCGTTTGATCTTGAGATAAAAATCGCAAAATTGTGGATAAAAATAATTAATAGCTTGTGATTATCTTCCAGAAATATTCTTAGCGTGCTCAAAAGCATTTAACTCAGAAGAAGCATAGTTTCAATTATTGCTTCCTTATTGCAGAACTCTAGTTGTCACGCGAGCTTATCAAACGGCGCTTGCAATAAAGTATGCAATATTCTTTCTGCTCTTAGATATTAATTAATATTATGACAAGAATTAGAATCTGGATTTATCGGATTTATTCGATCAAATGGAAAAATTGGATAAATAATCATACAATTGTTTAAATCAGTACTAATAACTTGTAATCAAATTGATGTTCTTTAGAGAAATGGTTTCGAGCAATCAATACGTACGAATTGAGACATGTTTGCGCGATGCGGTCACGATCAATACAAAAGAGAGATTAAGAGGGAGAGAGAGAGAGAGAGAGAGAGAGAGAGAGAGAGACAGCAATTTATAACCGAGCGCGAGACGAATACTATTAAACACTCTCTTGTAATAGGGGACACGCTATCTTGCTCGGACGAACTTTGGGAAATACCGCGAGTTAGTTTGCCGAGAAAGGAGTTTTCGACAACACCTGCGAGAAACTGATATCTTATGCGAAGACTGCACGGTAGACTTACGCGTACTTTTAGGAAGACGCACGACTAACAATAAGAGATATCTGCGATCTTCAGACGTGCGTTTTGCACGCTCACACTTTTATTATTTATCATAAATTATGCAAATAAAATGATGTATATTTACGTGAGATATATATATTTGCGTCGCGTAAAAAGAAGGCTTGTATTTTCTGGAAATATATATACATAATTAAATAATTAATTTATTACAACCTTCTGATAATGAACCTCCTTAATTTTCGACAAACTGATAAGTAATATTACAATGTCTTTATAACTAATATTCTTATAATTAATATTCTGATACAGTGTTTGTTAAAGAATTTAAGAAATTATTTTTAAGCCGCTTTTTCAATATCTGATAAAAATTGTGTCTTTATAAATCAATAAATCAATAAATCAATATTGTTTTCACAGTTCTGTAAATTATAATTCCATTATTGTAAAAATAGATTTAAGTAAATAATCTCTTCAATTATGGCCATATTCAACTGCGTCTGTTATCTGCATTTATTCGATAAATCCTGTATAAGCTTATATCAACGCGGTTTACGATTAACAATATCGCAATATATTATCATTGCATTAACGGGGGAGTAATATCGTTTCATAAGTCAAGTGTTCACTTGCTATTATGTCTGTTAATATATTATCATTTTGGATGCATTAACAGTAAACGTCATGGTTCGTTAAATACATGAGTTTGAATTAAAAGTGACGAGACGCAGCCATCCTTATCGAGCTTGTTCTCGAAACTAGTCTAGAATTGCGCACAGCAATTCTCCATATCATTTTAACTAAACCGTCGAGCTCTCCAGAAACTGCGGATTTGTTTCACGAGTTCGTATACACACCTCTGACGCATTCAAATCGAAGTTGTCACTTCCTACTCTCATTGCGATCGACGTGTTACTTTACGCTTTACTTTGTTATTCTGTAAAGAGAAGGTGATCTTTTTCTCTTCCAATCTTTTCTATTTTCAAGAGTAGTAAGAAATCCGTAAAATGTGTGCTTAGCTTCAGTGATGAAATCGAATAATTTTTATAATAAAAGGAGGACTAATCTTTATTACTTTCTCCATCTGCCATCTTTCTGAATTAGAACTGAGACTTCACAACTAATTAAAAAAGAAGATAGATTTAAAATTAAGATTGAATAAAGACTTTATTATGTTAAATAATACTTATGTAAAAAAAGGTTTTTTATTGAATTAACTTCGTTTTGAAATACATTTCGATTATCAATAAAAAATAAATTACGACACCCACAATTTTTTGCAGGTAGATTATTATGCGTTTGTAAATATATCTAAACTCAAAAAGTTGCAGCCGGCATTATCACAAAAATATTTGCATTTTTTCTTGCATCTCAAAAATAAAATATAATAAATATAAAATAGATATATATATTCCCTTAGTCTTACATCCGTATATTCCATGGGGAAATCACTTGTGAAATTGCGTAACCAACTTTAATTTATTATCATGTTCGAACAAGTGAGACAAGTTCCATTACGCCATTAATCGCTTGATTAAGATTATCGAGAAAGGATCACAATGATAGCGATTAATATTAGCGAATTCGCGATGCGCATATATTTGCAAATAGATAAATACTACGTCTTTGCCGATTGAATCGTAAAAAGGATTACAGATTGCAGAAATATGGTAACCGCAAACATAATTTAATTAGTGTAACTTGTGATTGATATTTTTTAAATTGTTGCCATAAATGCATCAGCAATTATTTTGCTACTCCATAACACAATTATTTTAATATTTATATAATTGGTATAACTACTATAAATATTCACTACTATTTATTGATTATGTAAGTTATTAAAAGAAATATTATTAATAATTACTGTAATATATAGATTTATTAATATAGTCTCATTATGTAATCACAAATTTATTATAGCCTGTCTGTCTATCTCTCGTCTCATCTATCTCTTTTTCTTTTTTTCACATATAAGTGTTATCAATACTTTTTTCAATAATTAATAAAACTACTAAAATAAAGAATAACAAAGACTTAAGGATTAATAAAGATAAAAAGCAGAAAACAATAACACGCGCGCGAATCAATCTTCTACAAAAATAACAAACTAGTATTTTAAACTAGTATTTTAAATCAGTTTTATGTTAGTCGACAAAAAGTCAAGTATTATATACGACGAGTAGCTTCGAATTTTTGCCGCCAAGGAATAGCGTCAGTTCTTGAAAAAAGCTTTTCAAAAATTCTAAAAATCCGATGCTAGCCGAGCTTGAAGAGATTTTAAGTGATTTATCATGTTCTTATTAACATGCCATTCTTTTTCTTTTTCTCTCTTTTTTTTTCTTTCTCTTTAAATATACATAGTTACGGTCTGACTTAACATCGCTGTCATTGTATTTATCCATTTATATATATGGTACTCCTGAGATAAATTTTGCGGGTAATCGTATATAGTATGCATTGCATATTCGTAAATTGTCATTTAAATATTATGAGAATGCGTCTAAAAACTTTCATTTGTTGTATAGATGGTGTCACAAAAAACTTGCAAAATAGAAACCGTTTTATTGAAATTATTTGGAAGTGTATTGCTAGAATTCTACATCTCTTAGAATTCTTTGAAAGAAATATAAATAAGTATTTATATACAAAATAAAACTTATTCAAAGGAATATAATTTATTCCTTTGTTCAATTCCGTGGAATGCGTCTGCAATTATCATAATGTTTAAGTTTAAGTTAATCTAAGAATATGCATTCGCCATTTCATTGATATTTTATCGATCGTCATAAATTGCGTGTATTATTTTTATGTTACGCGTCGAATTGATTTATTTCATCTGATCGAACTTGTGAAGAAAACGTGATAAATTTTCATATAGCAACGAGCTTTTTTGCATGATACAATGGTTTATTAATTAATAGGTATTATTTAAAGAAATCTTTTTTAAACAAATCATAATCATCATCTATATCATCTTTAATCATCATCTATATATTTAACAGAATACAAAAAAAAATATTTAAATACGCGTCGTTTATTATATTTATGATTTCTATTAAGATTTATTTAAGTTCTTACTATATAACTGGACAATATTAATCCATTTACTAGATGTGGCTGATTGTTTATTTTTAATTAACGCGTCCTGCTTTCGGTTTGTTGATTTTCTATACCAGCTAGGATTATAAATTAAAGTTCCGAAATTATATATATATATATATATATATATATATATATATATATATATGGAGATTAGGAAGAAATCCAATAATATAATATTGTCAAATAATATCAAAATAATAAATATAAACATTGGTTGTCGTCTAGAATAAAAAAATTTAGATTTTATGATATTTTTTATAAAATTCCACATGCGGAGATATGGCGGGTCTTCTTTAATACATCGTGACTCTTTGCAACGCCTGCAGACAGATATCCTGCTATACCAATGAATAGTCTCGGTTTTTACGACGGATATAAGATTTTATTCGGTGAATTCAATTTTATCAATTACACATTTAGAAAAATTGGAACAGGAAATTAAAACTTTATTCTCTTAAGTTTAAAAATTTAATATTTTTATTTTAAATATAAATTTATGTTTTCATATAATATATATATATATATATATATATATATATATATATATATTTTATACATTTTGTTATAATCGCTTTTCCATAGTATTTTATTTTTTATTTATTTATTTTACTACTTTTTATTTTAATTTTATTTTAATTTGTAATTTTATTCTAATAATTAATAATGGGTACACAACATTCATATGATAAATCGTTCATAAATTTTCCTTTCCTCCTTTTTTTATTACAATTTTTTTGTCAACGATTCACATCATTTCGTACAAGTTGGCAATGATCCTGGAACATATTTCCGGCAAATCTGGACTCATGTTATCGCAGTACGTGACTCTATTCGATGGTGGGACACAAGATGATAAAATTTAAGCTATGTAGAGTGTTGTCTATATTATACCAGGAACTTCCCTTCCCTAAATCTCATCACATATTAATCTTTCTTTCTACGTGTTGCAATTTCTGCCTTTTCAATGCTAATATTACGCGGAATATTCAAAACGATTTCTATCGTTCTATTTCATTTCAGCTTGGATGAATTTCTGCGCAATTGTGTCGAATTTACAAATAATTGATTTACAAATATAGATTTGCAAATTTAGGATTTCGTTAAAGTTTCATCAAAGTAATATCTGTTTGTAATTATTCCAAAAAGCAAGGATATATTTCATTATCTGTTATCAAAGATTAATCCATATGTCAATAACAGTTTTTAATTGCAACATGTTTATAAGAAAGTATCATACAGCTCTAAGATTGACTCTATGTGTATTATATATAATATAAATATAATATAAAATTTATATAATATTTATATAAATATAAAAAAAAATTTATATTAGTAAATCGTATATAAAATATATTAATATAAAGAAAAAAATTAAAAAAATATCGAAACATTCACATATTATCCCAAAGCATACAAATCCGCAATAGAATCCCTTTCTGCTAGTGAGATTTATTTCCTCATTTTTCCTGTTTTCTTTCGCGAGGTACCCAGCCATAAATTTCGATTGGAGAACTCATGCTGCACTTCGTGGTTCTCGTATTAAAGAGGACCGCAACGTACCCGCGTGCTTGCACCCTCCACTCGTAAATCCCAATCAGAACTCGCAATTTATGGAACGGGTTACCATGGCACGTCTCGCAATTCGTTGTTCAAATGCACGCAAATCCGATCATCCCTCGTAGACGAGCAACTGTGCGCGATTTACTCTTTGATTTGGCGCTGCTTCCACGTTTTCTGCGTCTTTTTTCCTCCCTACCTGCCGCCGACGACGATAACTCTAAGCGAACGATACTTTTATGGGCAACAAATTACATTTCGTATCACCGCGATTCCTCGAACAGAATCTGCAGAACAAAATACGACGCACCAACGTGATCTCCGATTTCAAAAATTACGTTTTTTCTCCTTTGTATCCTGTGTCGTACTTTTGTAAAGGAAAATATTTCGTTTAACGCGTTCTCAAAATACATTAGGCGAAAAGAAATAATTATAGTTTCCCAAAACATTTAATCTATCTAAAAAAAAAAAAAGAGAAAACGTTATATATGCTTGAATCTTTTTCGCATAATGCTCGATCGGTTTTTAAAATCTTCGACTCTATTCTTATCCTGGCATTTTGCGATGCAACGGAGCTTAGATAGGAAAAATCGTTGTGAAATTTCAGTAAATGGAGTTGTCGCGAATGGGCTCATGGAAGAGGTTCTTGTCTGAAGAGGCGGGAAACGAGGTTTTCATTGAGCCCGACTGAACTGAAATACAGATTACGTGTCAACGTATCTAGAAGCTGCAAAAGAGAGCGGTGACTCTTAATGGAATCGGAAAACGATTTGTAATGGGAAGTAAAATGGTCGCTTAAAGCGCATCAGCATCAAGTCGGCTCGATTCGGTGAAAAAATTGTCGGCTGCAGATACTTTCGCTCGAACGCAAACTGCGGCGAAGGTAGATGAATTTTAAGATTCTATGATCTTGTCTTACTTGCAAGTATCTTTGATTGAAAGAAAATCTAGGAACATCCTGTATATTCATCACAATTTTATTTTTAGAATCTTGGTCTACTTGTTTTTCTCTTTTTTTATCTATTTGAAACGTTGATTGATGCAATGGGAATTAAAATATTTAACAAACGTTCGGAATATTCACATGAAATATTCTCACTGGCTAATTTCATCATTTTTTAATATGTGTTAAATTTTTTTATACACATTGGTTGTGCGACTATTGTGTCAACTATTTGCAACAGTATCACCGAACTTTCCTCGATAGCTAATATTGTAATAGCGATGATTATAGTGCCACTGTCAGGCTCGATATTGTAAAAAAAATACATCACTGCCGGTTATCATGCGAAAAGAGAAGAATGCTCATCAGTTTTATCATCTTTGATGATTAATATTTACGGCATCTGTTACACTGAACTGCCATTTATCATAATAAAGCTACTAAATGCGAAGATTAAGTCAAATGGAATAATCGCGTATAATCAAATATATATGTGTGTAATCTCTTCAAAAAAAATCCTAAAGATTATGATTAAACTAAACTGGAGTGTGCGTTTTTACTTTTTCAAAACGTCAAAAGCAAAGAGCGCATAATTTTAATGAAGCTTTAGAAATGATGTTTTTTCTACATTTTCCGCTCTTTTCATCTTTAATTAAAAGATTTTTTTATGGAATGTTGAACGCATAGATACACAAATTTTAATCATGTTTAATATTATACATATTTATACGATGGACTGAAATAATAATAATAATAATACAAGAGGAAACTATTGTTTTCGCAGAGAAATATAAAATATAACGTTTTACATATACGATAAGGGACTATCTCATTCGAGAGGCGAGAGGAAAGCATTTTTAAAGGCGACCGGATGTGCTGAAACAATAGCTAGCAAACTGATGTTCCTGCGCCAGAGAAGGACATCATTTTTCTTATCCCTTTTCCATATATCAATTTTCTCTTTACGTTCGTCACATCAAACGAGATAAAAGAGAAAACGAGTGAGAAAAGCGGCGCAAATATAGTGTGTCCGTAGCATACATTTTTTCTCTGCTCTCAAACGATTCTCGCGAAAAGAGTTATTAAAAACGCTAATTTTACTCTCTCATGAATTTTATAATAGGTTGTAAGCAAGATATATTTCACTAAATTATTACTTTAAAAGTTGTTATAAATATTTAGGTTAATTTATTTTTTTGCAAATGTTAGGCATTTCTATCCACACCGATAAAAATTCTACAAATAAACATTAATTTCTTTTTAAATCTTTCAGTAAATTTTTACGATGCTTTATTATATCTTTTTCTGTTACTAAACTTTAAAACAATATTTTATTTTATTCTAGAAAGTATTAAAAATAACAATGGTAAAAGTATCATTGTTTATATGAATTGTGTGAAAAGTATAACTGCATAAGTTGCGTAAAGATATCAGAGAGAGCAATAACAAATAATCTTTTAATGAGAATTAACTTTTTGCTTTTTCTGAATGATTCCAGAATGCAGGATTCCAAGTGCACAGGATAGAATGAATCGTCGGGAAGACCCGCTGTTACGGCAGCATCGCAATCGTTTGCTACAATTGGCCGAGGCGACGAACATCAAGCCTGGCCGTGGCAGCGGGAAGAGACGCGGACAAAGACAGTCGCATTTCGGATCCAGGTCAATTCACATTTTGCAAAATTGTCAAAAAAATATTCGTATCAATCAGTAATTGGAAAAATAATTTAGATATGTAATTTTCACATAAATATTAAAGTAATAGTAAAACAATTTTAATAAAACAGAAATTCTTTTTAAAGATTTATCTTCTGAACAAGAAATTAATGGCTATATTTAAGTGACTGCGCGACGGCACAATTTTATAAGAAAAAATAACATGTTATTAATTAATGATTAAAATTCATCCGAAGAATTTGTTGAAATTAATTAAAAAGTTTTGGTTGAAAATTCAATTCTCTATAAATAGATATTTATATTCCTTTTAAGTAGTCAGTACATCGTCATTGACTATCACAATCAATTGATGAAACTTGGCACTATGTATGGGTTATTGCAGTAATGGCGGACCCAGCCGCGTGACACTCCAGGATATCGTCAGGAGCGATCCTGGATACACGCCGAACATCGAGCATTTAGTGTTTCCGGAGCGCAAAAGCAGCAATCCGAATTTAGCGGGCGTCGCCGATGGCTCGCCGCCAAATAAAGCCAAATCGAATGCTACAAGTTCGGGAAGATCCAGGCTCGCCGAGGTCTTTGCTCGACACTACGCAAGAGGATCTTCGCAGGATTCGTCCGTTACGTCCAGAAAAAATCACGTAAATGTATGCAAAATCCGATTAAATTTTTATTAAATTAATTAATTAATTTTTATTAAATGAATTAATTAATTTTTTTATCAATCGACGTTGCGCTTATTGTCGATATTTAATTGTGTTATAAATAAAAATCGTCTTTTTCTTTTTAGTACATCGGGAACAAATTGTTGATAAAAGCAGATAGACTAGATACATATAAATAGAGAAATTCTTAGGCCGTTTATGAATTTTATTACCTTTTATGTATACTTGTTGACAATAAATGACACGTTTCCAAATAGAATGTCTGCCTTTCGTAGCTTCTCGAGGCACAGTATTTTTCTGTAGCATAACTCTTACGAATGTGAAAAGAAATGATAGAATCTGCTGATCAAACATGTTATTGCCACGAACAAAAAACATTGGCTCAACAATCAATTCAGCATTTCGCAATTATTTTAATCTTTTAACCTGATTTTATGCTAACGCAGTTGCAAGAGAATAATAAAAATTTCCAGTTTAAAAAAAAAAATTTTACATATTTTTTTAGGTAAATTTTTTATTATCTGAAATATTCGATCGATTGTGACATTGTAAATAAATTGACAGACAGCTGTTCGAGAATCGGACGGCGCGTCAATAGAATGTTGGCTCGCGCAGAGTAATAAAAGTCAATAAAATGACACGCACGTTAGACGGGACTTGCGGCTCATCGACAGATTAACCGACGGACGAGTTCTCTTCTTGGTCACAGGACGAGGATAAAAATACTTTCATCGACAGCGGAGTTGCGTCAGTCTGCCAGTCGCTCATACATGCTTCGACCGTATTTGGAAGTAGAAACAGTCGCTCAAGCATTTATACGGACACGCGAGTTTAGTCCGCGATCCGATGTAACGATAATGGTACCTTAACGCGGTCTTCCTCGATTGACACAATTTCATAACGATCGTTGCTGGCGATAATGGCTAACGAGTCGCGATTAATAATGGAATCCAAAAACAGACGGGAAGAAAAGAGAAACTTTGCTATCGTCGTGAGGTAATAGGATTATATTTCAGAGATTTGCGTTTTGATAATTTTTTCAGAAAATGTCTTGATGATTGAAATCGCAGCGTTATCAATAAAATTACGGAAATTCAAAATATCATTTCAATGAATTCTGTATACAGGAAATATAATACCTCCCAGTCTCCTGTCTGAATAATTTGTTAAGTTACGTCCCACACGCAGATTTTCTCTCGCGTGCCCACGAAGAATGGCCTTGGATTTTTTTGTTACAGAGTACGTCGCTGGACAGTGGGAGCGTGGTAGGTCATCAGCCGGGGCCTGGCGGACCCACGGTGGTGACACGAACCACTGGACGCCGCTGGTTGTCACAGAACTCGCAGTCCTCGAGGCAGCATTCGGCTGAGGATGGAATACGTGGGAGTAACGTGGGCGTTGGAGGGCCCGTTTCGACCTCGTCCTCGAGTCAGGCTCCCGGTCAAACCGTGCCTCCCGCTCTGCCACCGCGAAGAGTCAATCCGGCCACAGATACAAGCGAGATCGCCAATTCCATCTCGCGTATCGACAGGTAATGTCGCGCGTTTTTAATTTGTTTTTCGTGCTTACTGCGACTGGAGCTGTCTTGTTGTTTTATGAGTACAAATTTCACGACTACTGGCTATCGCGCAGTGCTTTTAATAATTTGTTATTAAAAATTATAAGATTAGAGAACTTAGAAAAATCGTGAAGTGTGCGTTTATGTGCATGTGGGAAAATTTTGTTAAATGATTATTGTCGTTTAGTAAAATGTGTGTGTTACAACAATATAGTGTCTTCACTTGTGTCGCTGAAAAAGACATCCAGGACGAAATCTGATTTCGCGGGATTAGCGTCCGTGTCATATTACAACAAACGCTCTACAATCGTCATTCTGTGTATTTGAGTTTTCCTCCTAGATTCTGTTTAGATGCTAGTGTTTACATATGATGTAAATTTCATGAGGCCCAACGGACCGAGGATCATTCTCTTCTCGCGCTTTATGCACTCGGATTGCTCATTGTCAAACATAATCTGCTTGAATCTGGAAGGAATTTAAAATTCATTGGGCAAACGCTAAATTATTCTCAAGGTCGATGACCTACCCATTAATTTGCGAGGATAACTAGAGATCCTCGAAAACGTTTTTACACAATAAAAAAAAAAAAAATTTAACATACGCTGAAAGAAGCTCATTTGATCCACAAAATATTTGTCTACGTTTATTATTTACTTGCACATAAATTTAACGAATTTGTGATTGTGTGCAAATTAGTTTTAACGGATGAAAAATATAACAGATAGATATAAAAGTGAGAGATATAAATCCGCAGCCTGTGGATTAACAAAGACGGAGGCAGACATCTTATCCCCTATTTGGACTGATAGATCGTTCTATTTAAAGAACGATTCTATTTAAAACATCACGAATAAAGAAGCAATGTCGATTAAGAGGTAAATATGATTAATCGAGGACAGATATTCTCGTCTCATTCGCGATAGCGACCGCCCGACTTGTTTGGCGCGTTTCGTCAGTCATATATGGAACGATATCGACTAAAGGTTATTCGCAGCGAGTAATATACCCGAAATACGCTTTGTCACCTAGTTTCACCATATGGACGTTTAGGCTAAATTAATTAACGGTTTCATAAATTATGCCGAGCTTTGCACTTCTTATATAAATTCAATGAAAAATTCTGTATTTTTCATAAATAATTTTTTTAGTATGCGCCGTTAAATTGTAAGTTCAAACTCTCGGAAAATTGCACGTCTTCTTCAATGATTTCGTCGAGTAAAAGGTCTCAAAGTACTGTCGAACAGCTAATTTTCAATTTATCCGGCAGATCAAAATAGCATCTAAATATGACAGCATTGATGAGACTTTGAGACGCGGCTCGAATTCTTCTTCGGAGAATTTCAATTTCGCGAACATTTTCCTCTCGTCTCCTGTGAGATTTCTTTGATCGCGCATTAATCGCGAATGACGGTGAATCTTTTGAACGGCGAACTTTAGTCAGAGTGTGTGGCAAGAAGATCAATTATATTCAGTCTGCCAATTATTCCCCGGCTTTATCTTATAGAGAAAATACGGCGACCTCCATAATCGCAAATGCCTTTCTTATTAATCTTAATATTTTTGTGGAAAAAAATTTAGTTCCCTCATAGCGTGAAATGTAATATTTTCACATGATGGTGGTCCGTGATGGAACTTTTACCATACGACAAGAAGTATGCGGAATAAGAAGAGCGACAGAAACAAAAAAAAAAAAAAAGAATAGGAAAATGGAAAAGATATACCTACGCGGGATGCATTTTTGTTTGCAAAAAGATCTCATCTGAGAAAAACTGTTTGTATATCGTTGACCGTTCACCGTGCATTTTTAGCCAATGCATAGATGTATGCAATGCAATCTGAATGCAATTCTGCTCTCTTTTCCTCCTTCTGCGTCTTTCTTTTTCTCTCTCGTATACTTCTTGATGTACATACAATCTTGCTTTATAAATATTCATCGACCGTCAGGTATGATACAGATATTGTCGAATGGAAGAGAGAAACGAATGAAGATACCGCGTGGGGAAGAAGTGAGTGAGGAGGCGTGTACATAAGCAAAAACGAACGCATCCATCTTACTTCAAAACGTCGACGGAGGCGAGAGACTTCCTGTACCGACTGTCGCGTAAAATCCCCGGAGATACTAAAAGTGCATCGCGAGTCGATTTCCTTTTGCAACGAAGTAAAGCGAAATTCTAGATTTGATGATAGCAAATCAAAGAAGTATAAAAACAGGGTACGAGTTCATGCAACCGTGTAAAAGTACTCTTGTATGATTACAACTCCATTGATCTTAACAATGAGTCATACATTATACGAATGCGAAGAACTATAAATTTTTATAAAATTTATTTAATTAAAAAATTGAATATGTATTAAACTAAATTAAAATTAAAGAAACTTTATTTCAAAGATAAGCGTTGCTTTGTGCGTCGATAAAATAATTATATTACAATTGTATTATATTATATTCTTGGCATATCTTGAGCCCCGAATTCGAAGGGAGGAAAACTTTGGTTGCAGGGGCCCGAATGTATCGATCCTCCATCTTCGCAACGCGTCAGCGGACCCTTGGGAAGTCGGCTCTCAAGGCTCCTCGTACAGTGTCGGCAGCAACAAGAGTCAGACAGCAGGCAGCAGAGGCAAATCCGGCGGGAACATACGGGGATCCTACAACCGTGGTAGCTCGATACCATCCTTGAAACGTCACGATACATCCACGTCGACCACGTCGACGTCAAGCCTTAAGCAGCATCGACAAGACAGTCATGGTCAGGTAAGCAGAATCCTATATTAGACGTAAATTGATGTCTCTGTCAGTCTATTTGAGTAATCTAAGATAAAGATCGAACTTATCCGCGGAAATTCAAGAGGATAATAACATAGCTGATCGTCGTAATATTAATTACAGTTGCGACGTATAATTAATATTAAAAGTTAGCTTTAAAGTTTAGCTGATTCTTTTTATCCTTATTCTGTCCTCCTAAAAAAAAAAGATTAATAAAACGCTTAAATCACGATTAGCGATAATTAATATTTACGAAAATGGCTTTATATGATTTATCCCATAATTATTTTGTATTCTCATTGTTACAAAAAGGATAATGGAAAATAATAGTGTGTCGTACATTCTCATTCGCTTTCTCTGTTTAATCTTTTAATATGAATTTTTAAAAAATGGTTTTTTTTTAGATTAAACTGACTCTACCATAATTATCACGTTATTTAAACTTAAGTGATATAACGCTATAATAGCTATAATAAATATAGAATTGTTAATTGTTGAAATATATATAAAAAAAATAATGAGAGAAATTATAAATAATATCATCTTTCCAGATGAATTTTCTAATATAATTCAGAATGCTATTTTTTTACTTTTTTACTTTTTACTCAAATTCTGTTCTTATGTTATTCTTGCGTATAAATATATACATGTATAACGTAATTAAATAGATAAATAAATAAATGTAACGTAATAAATGGAAATTAAAATAACATTTGGAAAATGCATTAGCGACAAAAATGCTTACCTATATAGGTAATATCATCCAGTTCTCGCCGACGTGAGGCCACGAACACTTTTCTCTCGGGTAATAGTGGCACGTCCGGCGAGTTGTTTATCAGTGGCGACTGCAGCCGCGAGCTGTCACCCGTGCGATGGTGCGATCGCGAGGTCGATGGCGTTTACCTGGGTCGTTCCGGCTGGGTGCAGGTGCAACAGAGGTCCCTCGACGAGAATCGTCGTGCAAACTACGAAAGCAACCTGGTGACCGCTGGCACCCTATCATTATCACGACGCGCGGTCAAGCTAGCGGACTATCACTGTAACAGCGAGCCGGGCAAGTGTCCGCAAGACTTTACCAGAGGATTAGATTCGCAAAGACCAGACTTCCTCGCACTGCACAGCCAGGATTTCGACTCCATCACAACCAGCACTTGCACGTCTCCGCACAGCATCCCTGAATCATTCTCGCCACCATCGATCACGCCGATTATTTCGCCGCCACCGGCTTTTCAAGATGCCGTCACCGGCAGAAAATCGTCCTCCTCCAGGCACTCCTCTGGCGGGCGTAGCAATTACGGCAGCAAGGCGCCCTTTTTGCCCCGATCGAACGCCATCGTCGACAGCGACATCATCAGTCCGCCTCCGTCCCCGCCACCTCACCAAGTAAACTGGAGTTCCCTATCGTCCGGATCTAGGAAAAATCCCGGTTCGGCGGCTTCCAGGTCGAAGAGACAGAACTCTAGCCATCAACAACAGCAACAGCAGCAGCAACAATATCGTATGGCACAAGCCAAATCTTTGGAAGATCAATCGTCCTCCAGAAGGTCGCAGTTTGCGCAGAGATATCTCGAGTCATCCAGTTCGTCGTCGTCATCGATGGGATTCAGGAGTCTCGACAGCTGCGTCACCAAATCCATCATGCCCAGCCTAGCAGAGAATACGGATTCTTCCGTCGAAGGGTATGAGTAAAAATTTTAATTGTAATTAATGTCTTTGTCATTAATTACCCAATTTAATATTAAAAATTAATGATTAAAAATGACCGCGCTTTATGTGGATTAAAAATGTTTGATAGAGTAATTTTGTATTACAGAATTAAAACACATAAAACATTTATTTTTATATAAGTCAATAATATATATATCTATGAATATATACATATCTGTAAATCGACATATCTACGTATAAGGAAATTTTTATTAAAATTGAAAAAAATTTTTAAATGTTTATCAGAAAAATATTGATTTTTTTTATACTAGATATGAGGATGGTGACGAAGATGAAAACCCCAGCTCATCCTTAAATCTCAGTCTGGTATCGTCATCAGTTCTTGCACTGAATTCATCCACAGAGTCAATTCGCGCCAATGGTGAACGAATTTCGCCCAACAGGCAAGGATAGGCATATGAAAATTGATAAAATTCAGAAGTAGAATTTGAACAAAAAAAAAAAAAAATAGTAAACATTGTAAAAATCTTATTTCGAGATTTTTTTCATCCACACAATGAACAATTATTTTCACATATTTTTTAATATTGATTTTTTTTTAAATTATTATTATATATATTATAAAACAGCAGAAAAATATTAATTTAATATTATAATTTGTTGTTTAATATTATACATCGAAAATCTTTCGCGATATTATTCGAAAATAAAAAGCAGCGTTATATCCAGGAGAATCCATAGAAGTCAACAGGGACTGAGAAGATCACCAGGATCCTCCGAGTCAGGGAAACAGATGTTCAATTCATCCTCTTCGTCGTCTTCTTCCTCCTCCAGCAGTGAAGAGCGACAAGGACGGTCACCCACGCCTAATCCCTTCAGACGCAATAATGCTTCGCGACAGCATCAGAGTGCCAGGACCAATCAGATGTCACCTGATTCTCATCAGTCCCGAGTCAGAAGATCCAGAAGTCTCCAGTTGCCCGAGAAAAGGTCACCGGGAACGGCTGGATCGCAGAGGGATCATTCTCGAGAATCAAACGAGGCTCACAGGGTCGTCGTGAAAATCGTGAATGATCGAGTAAACGAGAGGCCCAAACGCCACGTTCTTCAGAATAGTGAGTACTTCCTCTGAAATATTCTACATATTAATTTTTGATACTGCGCACGTGTATCGAATATTTTATAATGCTATGCATAATGTTCATAAGCATATTTTATAAAACTGCTTTCATGAAAGAATAATCGTGTTCGGAAAATGTCAATGATGAATTATTCCTGTCTTTTGTAATATCAATTTTATGTATATTTTCTCATCTATATACATATTTTTAATATAGAAAAGTCTTGTAAAATATACATTAAATTACATCTTTTCTTTTTTTTTTTTTTAACGACTAATATAAAAACTAATATAAAAATTAAAAATAGAACATATCAGATATTTGTTATATAAAACTTAATGTGAATAAAAAAATTGAACTAAGAAATATTTGTGCTAAGAACGCGATATCGAACTAAAATGGATCAAATCCATTAATCTCAATCTCGTACTCGATCATTTTTTCCAAATTCTTTAGGAAAAGCTCAGTCTACCGATGACACCATAAACGAAAATCTTCTTCGCGAACCGGAAGTAGTAACCGAATATCTATACGGCACCCGAAGTCGCGTCGTGCCAAGAAGCAGCTTGTCGAACCGCTACGAACGTCGTGACGAGAATCAAGAACAAAGGCGAGGCACTTCCAACACTTACGACGTCTACATCATATCTTCCAAGCAACAGCAGCAGCAACAACATCAATCGTCGAAAGTATTCAATTCTCCGCAGCCACAGCAGCAGCCACAGCAGTCGCAACAACAACAGCAGCAGCAACAACAACAACAACAATCCCGGCGACCACGAACGTTACAGAGAGGCGCTACAACGCCGAATACGAGCGCACCGTCTGTCAATCAAGACTTTAGTCCAGATACGAAATTACGCTGCAACAGCAGCACGTGTGATTTCTGGCCTCATTGCTCTCAAAGAGAAACTCTATATTCGCCAAATCAGGCACCACCGCCGGTCTTCATGAAGCTATCGCAGAGCTATCCGTCACATCAAAGACTCTCTACTGACACCGGTAGCCATCGAGGTAGCGCCAGCTCGTCGCCGGCTTCCCTGGAGCGGATGGATGATCGGGAGCTTCGCGAAAGAGACAATTTGAGAAAAAGCAGAAGCAATCAGCAGGGCAAGTATCAAGAGAGATCCAAGAGTATGCTCAAGCAGACTAATAGATGGTCACCACTGGAGGGAATTAATGGCAATGGTTTGTAACAAATATGTCTAATTATAAAAAAAAGAGAGATTGCACTGAATTAAATAATTCCTGCGAAAATATAATTTTTCTTATAAATCAATAAACATTTTATTTTTTATTCAATAAAACAGCGTTTATTTAAATTTTAACTTAATAAAGAAGGAACAATTTATTATATTAATAACATTTTTTGTAAATAAAATAGGTTCCGGAGTAGAAAAGAGAAGTCAAATGCACCATCGAGTGTATCGAAAGCCCGATTTCCCAGGATCTTTCGAGGGCGCCGAGAATAAAGATAGGAGAGTGTCGCCTATCCAAGGAATGAACGTTGTCAGCAGATCACCGAGCAGTGGCCCGATCGTCTCGTCATCGACCAATACCTCGTCGTCCTCGAGCAGTGATATCTGGATCACCACGTCGGATCGCACGGTGACGAAGAGTCCGCGGAACGCGAAGAGCTCCGGCGCATCTACACCGATGGAGGACGCCGTGATCGGTTCGCTGAAGACGCTGATAGAGCCACCGAAGGACGGTACGCTCTCCAGACCCGGTAGCGCGCCGACTCGGGGCGAGGATTCGCTCACGGATGACATCATCCTGGACCCTCATCAACGATCCTTGTCGCTGCCAAAGTCCTTCCTGGCGCACAACACGGCGGACGGGTGAGTATTTGTGACTGAGTATACCTCTCGCATATTTCTCATCAACTTGTTCGCGGATAGAGAAACGAGAGAGAAGATAGAAATGGTGAATCGTGATAGCCACGTCTCGCCTGATCGAACGAACTGACGGAGGCAATTTCGAGGCAAGTGGTCGGCGAATTGATTCGCCTTAAATATTAGTACGCGGCCGCGTTCGTTTAAATCTTGCGGTGCAGTTTATTGGGTTGCCGGGCTACCATGCCGCGCGCGAGGTCGATTGCACTGGTAATTGGCTCTCCTGGATCGAAATCCTGTCGGGTATTCCATTATACGTGCTCTGCATACGCGAGTACCAGAAGACGGCTTACCCTTGCCAGCCTTGGGATTAGATTTAAGCCTTAGATGCGAATGTTGCGCAATTGCGCACGCATTTATTAGCAAGCTACTTGAAATCGATATTATAGCGTACTGTAGGTTATAACATTTATTAGATATGCGATATGATACTGATAAAAATGCAGCTACAGATTTATTTTGAATGTATTGATTTCTATAAATATTAAAATTTAATTTTTTTTTCAATAATATTTCAAAATAAAGTATAAAAAGTTGAACATTATAGATAGATCAGATTAAATAAAATATTAGACTTGATATGTCATAAAAAGATTTTCATAAAATAAGATTTTGATATAAAGAAATAGAAATGATCAAATATATATGTATTAGCGTTGAATAATATTTTTTTAATAGTGAATTTCTCATCGGCAAACATTTGCAAATAACATAGATATATTCAATATTGAATTCGTAAATATATTTGTTTACAAATTTTTACGCGAACCTATCAAAATATAATTAAAATAAAAACGATTGAAGGAGAGAGATTATTCAAAAAGAGCTAAAGAAGCAGTGTTGCAAAATATTGCAGCTGACACTATATACATTTGACATTATATTATGACGTCATAATTACGTGCTAAAAGACATTCAGGGATGACAGCTCTGCGCGAGGCTGCGTTTGTTGTAAAATCAGCTCTGCGCTTTCATAAACGATACGTGCAAACTTTTCGATTAAACTGTCAAGATGTGAAGATTCTTGAACGCAACGCGTTCCTGACATCTCTTCTACGTATAGTTTTAGCGATAATCTGAAAGCATTTTTTTTCTTGACAGGAATCATTTTCCACTCGCTAATCACTCGATCACAAATGACGAAGAATTGAAACGTAACAGCTTTACTAATAGCGCGATCGCATGTCCGTGATATACAGCATAAATACATGCACCCGGCGGAAGTTGAGATGTTTGATTCTCTCCTGAACGCATTGCATTCGCGTATTCGCGTTAATTCTCGCGCTATTACCGTCGTCGTGTTTTGCATCATCCTGTTAGCCAGCTTCGTTCATTCGTGCAAATGCATGATAGATAGATCCTGGTGTACACTCTTGAAACTTGCCGTAGCTGGCATTGTCTGTCAATTTTCGATTTCAATCACGAATGCGAATGCCGTGTTGACTCGGAAAGACTAATTGATTTATTTGCAATTTTCCCACGACATAATTCTCTTTGTATATTGAAAAGATTTTTTAAAGAAAGATTTTTTTTGCGTTGTAGGACAGAGTCATTTCTCAAATCTTACCTAATCATCTGCCTGACAGCAGTGAATATGTGCAACACTGTAGTTTCTTCATCGTCGTAACAAAAATGTCGCATTCATAATAAATCTCGCGAGGATCTTTCTTTATTTGCTTTTGGAAATGCACGCGTAATGCGACGTAATCGCATCGTTCGACGAACCGGTTAAGCATGCGTGTAAACTCGCCCACACACGGCCCACGTGTGCCCGCAACATAAGGTGACAGAAATAATGATCGCGATTCTCGATCAACTGTCAAAAATCACGCGCAACACGGAGCATGTATTTATTTTTAGTCTTTCGAAGATGTTGCAAAAAATTGAGACTAATACAACGAATTAGATATATTAATTAATAATTTTCTTGAAAATTTTTAATTCTGTGTGATTTAAAACTTAGATTCGCGAACATTCAATTCTGATATGAGATGGAACGTAAATTGTTGTAAACATTGATCGTCTTTCGCAGAACTCTCCTGTCTGGTCGGTCGGTTCGCCCAGCATCAAACTTCCAAACTCGACATTATGTGCGCCGAGTTCCCGAACGTTTCTGAACACGATACTTAATCCAGTAAGCGCAAAGTTTCGCGACGCATAACTCCCTTCTTATTTTTAACCGTGAAAGATGAAAACTTTTGATCCGCTTCTCCGCGGAGCTTCTTGTTGTAGCGCAAATCGCACGCCCTTGAGTTCGTTGATGTAAAAGTCACGTTGGACATCCGTAAAGGATCGCGAGACGATGTGTGTCAGTTCCGCGATAATTTTCTCAGAAATGGAATATTTCTCAAATTAAGTAAGTTGAAATCGCTAAAGCCTTCACTTTTAATCTTTATCGAAGGATTAAATAATTCTAGAAAAAATAACAGACCTTCAGACTCTTCATCGTATCTAAGCCAAATTTGTAAAACATTTTTTACTATTTTATATTATTTTGTATTATTTTATTTTATTATATTTATACATACACACATATATTTAATATTATTCGCACATTTAACATGTCATAATATATTAAAAAATATTAATAGTTCGCGATATCGCAATCCGCGCGACAGATTGTTCATTTTGATAAATAGT
This sequence comes from Cataglyphis hispanica, assembly GCF_021464435.1. Classification (NCBI taxonomy): domain Eukaryota; kingdom Metazoa; phylum Arthropoda; class Insecta; order Hymenoptera; family Formicidae; genus Cataglyphis; species Cataglyphis hispanica. Next base: position 3,029,029 of record NC_065955.1, on the reverse strand, counting down.
AATATATTTAGATTACTATTTTTATTTATTAACTTTAGAGTAGCTACGGTACGTGATATAAATCATAGTACTCACGATAAATATCCCTTAATAAAAGTAGCGACTATAAATCGTATAAACTATACTGTCGGCAAGGAAACATATCGATCTTTATCTATGCCATCAAATCTCCACATCAATACGCGCTATAACTGACATTTATTAAATATTTATGGAGTATTATCTATCGTGTGAGAGATAACACATTTCGCTACGCCATAAAAGTGTCATCACTCGATGTAGCATCTCTCTCTTTAGGGTCTATCGGCTCCGCCTCGAGAACTTCTCTTAGTCGTTTTCACTCGTTTTCCGCCTTTCTTATTCGCTTTAAGAGAATTTTTTTTGACGAAAAAGCAAATACCAACGATTTCACGAGTCATAAATAATGAAAATTTCACAAAAGGCGCAATTAAAACTCTTAATAAAATGTATTCCCTTTTTTTATATTTTATAAGATATATTAAAAATACATCAGAGATACTTTATATATTTATTTCGAGGTTTCTTTTTAATTACTTTCATTACAATTATAAGTAAAATGTTGAATTCTTTTTAATTCGGCAATAATAGAAGTTTGAAAGAATTTTCTGTATTTATTGTCTTTTTGCACTCCCGTTATTTGATAAATTCACCATTAATCACGATGAAACGGCAGCAGCATCTTACAGTCGAGTAAAGCTTATTTGCGGCTCTAGCGACTTCCAAAAACGACACCTACGAAAATCTCGTATGTAGGCGAAGAAGACGATGACTCCTCGGTTACAAAGCTCGCGCCATATATTGACGTCGTTCACACCACGCTCGAAGTATTAATCTTGTAAGGGTCATAATTTGCGCGACAGGTGGTCGGTCGAATCTCAAGGCATCGATCGATTCCGATTAGAGACGAGAATTACCGTCTAATTGTTCATCGGGAATTAACGCCTTCTAGATAATCGTAATGCCCGCGTATTTTGTAAATTTACGATTATCGCATCTTGTCTTCGTAAGGTAACATATCGCTCCTTTGCAATTTGTCGAAAGAAATTGCGAATATTTTAGTGACGACAGAGCCATCAATTCAGCAAAATTTATTTCATACGAGATACTCAAGTTAAATTACTTTTGGGGACACGAATATATAAAATATTGAGCGAGATTTTATCACTGGAAAAAAGTGGTCTCCGAAGTATGATTGTTAAAAAAAAAAAAAAAAAAAAAAAAAAAAAAACAGAAGAAATCGATTGATCAACTTTAATTGATTTTTTCAAAGCTAATACAGCCGGACTCGTGCGGCTATAAAATTCATTGTTCCACTTTTTGAATATATAGGTAGTGCAATCTACGCGAAATGTTATATATGAAACGCAAATTGCAAACTGTCGTATTAAAAGCGCTTGAAATGATGGATGGCGCTCGCGCTCTTCAATATCGCCATTCACGTTATATTGGGAACTTCATCGCCCGCATCCCTACTTCCTATTGCCGCTAATTTTCTTTGGTTCATACCGCTGAATCTGAACGAGTATCGATTTCGCAATCGCACGTGTCCATTCACACACGTAATTGGGACGGCATTATACTTGATACACTTGAAAGCGCAAACCGCGTGTTTCGTGTCAAAGTCAAACGGCGATTTCAACTCGTCAGTTTGATATTTGTAGTGCGATTTTTGCATTAATCACTTCAAAGGCGAGCATTAAGTTTGTAAATATCATCTTTTATATCAAAAGAGAGAAGAGAGAGAGAGAAAAGAAATATTTCTTATCATTTTATTAATATTTATCTCATAATATTAATTGAAAATATTTTGCATAATTGTCACAATAATTATACGTTAATTTCTCTAAGAAAAAAGTCACTGCAAAATTTAAAATGACTTGGAATTAAAATTAATTATTTTTCTTTTATTATTCGAATGCAGCAAATATTATCTTCAAGGGAAAAACAAAAGGTTTTTTAAATTATGATATTTGCGATATTTTTTAACTCTTTTGTGGTCTGCGCATTGATAATCGATAGTAACGATACTTCGACGAAAACAATCTGTTAGATCGGGAGTTGTGTTTCAAATACGAATTATTTGATCGCATTACATCTGCGATAACAACAATCGATTTTGTTTACGATACTATGTATCACGAGAAGATGCGACGATAAGTGTCATTAAGTGAATCAAGTTTTAATAAATTTCCTTTGCATCTCCGTTGAATCGGATAAGCGCGCTTTAGCCTCTGACGTTTTCGCTATATGCAAAGAGCATTAAATTATGCGTGGTCAACGTACTTTGCTTTAATACTGACAGATACTGACAGATACTGTTGTTTGTGTCGATATGCCTCAGAAAAATCTATTAAAATTAATTATTATATTTTTTTAATAATATCTATTTAAATTATTAAAATTTGATTATTTAAATAATTTTAATAGGTAATATTTTTATTTTAATTATTTTTACAGAGAATTATCTTTTTATATAACTGCAATTATAATATCTAAAATTTGTTAAATCGTTTTATTACGAATAATAATAAATGTATCACACATACGCAACACACAACACGCACACATACGCAATGTATCCATAATAAGATCATTTAATTAAAAATGTTTACATAAGGAATATAGACATCTTGTATATATACAATAGATTTTACGATTTTAGTTCTGACAATTGTTAAAATGTAACGAGACAAACGTTCAATTTAACACATAATAAAATTTACTTTTGCTTATTTAAAATTTGCAATAGAATCCGAAACATGCACACGCACAGAATTCTCTATCTCTTTACATAGCAAACAGAATTATTATTATAAATATTCTAAATAGAATAGAAATTTGTCTTGGCTATTTTTTTGTCGTCATTTATAGCTCGTTCAAATTAACATTCTGGAGAGAGATTATCGCGTGTGTGCAACTTTCGTAACGGTGAACGAATGCGGCACAACTGTGCGAAATTTTGATTCGTCAAACCTTTTATCTCGCAGCGAATCGTCCGAACGACGAGTGAGGAATTTCGAAAGTGCGAAAACACGGACAAAACGCCATTATTCCACCATCATCTGCCCCGCGAGCGCAATTAGGCTCAAGCAACGTTTCTTTCGTATCTTGACATACGATAGAGCGAAACCAACACTCGGATGTTTCAACCGCGAAGAACGGTCGAACTAATTGCAACTGCGTAATTATTGCGCTTCGAAAACACCGACACCGTCATTGGAGTCCGGAACGGAGGGCTAGGAGTTATCAGCCTCCAGGATGAAAATCATTAATGCTCTCCCTTGAACGCTCGGGCATCTCTTACCGTTCGTTTCTCATCATCGCGTGATTTCCGAAGCGAAATACGACGGAAGAAATGGCGTGGACGCGCGTAGCTCATTATTTTCGCAATCACGTTCCCGATAAATTACACATTGCGGGAATCGCGCGTAGCTCGATGCATTTCGAACGCGCTCGCGAGGAGCATTATTGTTATCGTTGTTGCCAAGAGGCGAGATAAAAAAGTTCATCGCTCAAAGCGACGCGCGCACAAAAATAGGACGAATTATTCGTCGCAATTAATTCCGCTGCTCGCGCGGCACATTCGTTACGGCGAAATGACGGATGTGCGCACGAGCGGCAATCTTCGGTCGCGAGAGAGTCTCGGCTCGTGCTCTCGCTTCTGCTCGCGTCCCGTTGCCTCAATTATTCATCGGCTCGCACGTATTACACTCGCCGAGAACTTTACCGAACGTCCTCGTCCATTTGTCGATGTTTCGCTTGCGGAAGTCTGCTTCTTTTTTTTGTTACCCTCTTCCTGCGAATGACGTCCAAGAAAAGTGTTCGAGCGATGCTTGTCGATATTTTTTGTTGCAACGGAACAATGTACACAATGTTTATCGCGACGTTTCCGTTCTTTATTTCCCTGTAACGAATCGAGACATGTTTTCCTTTTAATTTCGCAGAACATTCGCAGAACTTCATTTGCATTGCGTCTCATATAAGAGCCGTTAAAATTAAGAATCACATTGAATAAAAAATTGCTTACATATCGCGATCGTATTTTTTATTTTCGGTAAAAAATCAGAAAAAAATTGAATATATCAAGTGACGCATAGATTCATTTCAAATGCGATAAGTTATTGCAATATTAATAGAATAATGTTTTTAATTTAACAAAGATTAAATATATTAAATAAGACACAGGTTTAACAAAAAACTAGACACAGTGTTACAAAGTAAGGGCAATTTTTTTCTCTTTTAAGCGGATTTTTCTCCATTGGACAGAACTTTAAGCGGATTTCAAGGGGAGGTGCTCATATATAACAGCTAACCCTAAACTAGATTTATGCTCATTTCACGAATATGTCCGTAAAACTTTTATGTGTCAACTCGACGCATAATGAGACGGAATAATAGTAAGAATTCTCAGCGACATTTGAGCGAATTCATAAGCTATGCGGCAATAAGTGCAATTATACTTTTCATTGAACGCGTTAACCCATTAGCTTATCATTCTCGACGTCGTAAACTGAGACTATGAAAAATGCCATGTGAGGAATTTTGATTTTATACATTTTCTCTCTAACATTAAATAATTGTAAACTAAAGATTAGAAAACTCATTACGAAATAATAAGTGTATTAATGCAACAGAAATCACTATATTTTGACAACTGTCGGCATTTTAAAACTTTGATAAAAAAAAAGAAGTAGAAAAAACATATTTCGAATTAATTCAGAAATTTTAGATCTCCGAAAGATGATATAAATTTTATAAATTATTCTGCATGTTTCTCTTTGCAATTTCATGAAGAGTTATATACGCCGTCTTGGAATTCGTTGTTTTTTTTTAGATATTCTGATTGCACAATGCACTAAAATTTTGTGTATTACAAATTTCGTGACAGATAAAATACTCAACATTCCGATGATCGTCACGCGCGAATTTATCTTTATAGTTTGGAAAATTTTTGCGTTATTCTATGCTGGCTGCCAAATATGTTATCAGAATTAAAGCGGTGAGTGTGACGCCTCGCGTGGATTATGCATCGGCCGAAAGTTTGTATATTCGTGTAGATGTGCGTTGAATTCCGCAGTGGTCATCAATTAGTTAAAGCTACTGCTCGTCCCCGGTGTTTCACCCAGTCCAATACACGATCGAACCGAATCGAAAGGGATGAAGCGTTTTCCACCCCCTCGTACACCCACGTTCCCTCTTATCCGAATTCCCTGAATTGTTAAACACAGGCCGCCCAGGACGTTTAGCACATCGTCCCACAAGTTACGCCTTCTGTTTAACAAGGATAAACAAAGACAGAGACAAATAATTGTAAGACTGTGTATATAGCATGGCGAGTAAATGAGATTACGCAGTGTAATCGCGTTTTAAATTAAATGCTTGTTCATTAACATACTTGCGCTTGTTTCGACTGACTTTGTTAATCGTTGCAGCATGCGGTTACTCTTATATTAAATTGCTATTTTTGCCACGAGTTTATAAAAGAGTATAAATTCGCTCGATAAGAGGATCTTTAATCCTACTCGCTTACCTTTACTATATATGCTTAGATTCCTGCTTAGTTTCCTGTATGAGCAATCGCGTAAATTGTTTTCAGACTATGAAACATAGAGAGTAAATACGCGTGAAACGATTCCTTCACGGGATGCAAATTGAAATGTAGGAGAGCGAGCTCTTCTTATCTTAAATCCAAATTCACTTGAAACGTTCTCTATTCTCGTAGCTTTTGAAGGATCAATTTTGTACGATGTAACTTTGGTGAAACGAAACAGATTCCTTTCGAGGAGAATCAAGGAGAGGAAGCTTTTTCGAACATTGAATTTATATGTGAGAAAAACAGAAATGGTTTTATGGTGCTATTCGACGGGTTCATCGAGCACAAAAGGGTCTGACAATGCGATTTGACGAATTCGC